>NW_028324300.1:21115185-21300185 GCF_058129835.1 Hydra viridissima | reverse complement strand
TTAAAGACATATTGTGTGTTTGTTTGTCTGTATTATATATTCATGCTTTTTTTAAAATTTCACATAAATGTATATAAATATCTATACAAAACGAATTTCAGCTCAGTCATTAGCAAACTTTGGACATTTTTTAATTAGTTGTTGGAGTAATAAACCATTTAAAAACTTTTGGTTGGAGGAGGTATTTTAGTGGGCAAACATCCTATAGTAGAAAAGTTTTTCAAATTCTGCCTCAAACATTTTCAAAACATGACAGCTATTTGTATATATAACATAAATTTTATATATATATATATATATATATATATATATATATATATATATATATATATATATGTAAATAAAAAAAAAGATATCTATTAAGATAATCTATTATAATGGCTTCACAATCTTGGGCTTTAGTTGTTTATTTTGAAAATAAGATTGAAACAGAGGGAGTTTCAGCAAGGATTTAATTTCACGACTACAGAGGAATCTGAAGAGGAATGTGAGTAATTATGCTTGTGAATAATTGTGTTTCTTTTTGGATTTGTCTTTTCTTTGTTTTTTATATGGTAAAGAGTAAAAAAAAAAAAGAATTGTATGAATTTAAAAAAAAAATGTATATACATGCTTAATAAATTGCATTTTTTTTTTTTTTTAGAATTTCAGAAAAAAGTTTTTAAACAACTTTTAGAAATTAAAAGTATGGTAAAGGATCTTCAAAATGTTTCTTCATTTGTATCTAAAGATCTGCAAATAAATACATTGAGTTCAATAGAACAAATTGAGCTAGATACTGCGTTAAATGACAGTGTCATTTTTTCTAAATGGGTAAGTTGCCCTGTTGCTATTGCTAGTTTGAATTTTTTCTTTATATTGTCATGGTAAATTCATTTCTATTATTAACTGAAAAGTTGATTAAACAATATAATTTTATTTTATTTATTATAATTTGTCATTCTATACATAATTACTTTTTGTTTTTTCAACTTTCAATGTTTTTTAATTTGTTTAAAAATGTAAGGGATTTTATAAAAGATTGCCTTTAATTATATAACTAATTAAACATTGATTAAAGATTTTTTTGAAAGCAGGTATCGCAAATAGCGAAAATTGGTGGAGTTAACTTAAAAGATAATGTAAAACGTGTTATTGAGCGGTAGGTCATTTTTCTACACCTTTCCAAGCCGAGATGGCAATGGTTTTTATTGGATAATTTAAAAAGTGTTTGCGAAATATATTTATTATATTAAATATATTTCGCAAACTATATGCTTTCGCAAAATACATGCTTTCTTTCCTGTAGCATGAACGTTGTATTGTGCAATATTGTAAATATTGATTCAAATAATTACTAACTTTATAGGCTGTTAACAATCGAGTTGCGCTGTTTGTTAAACATGAAGGGGCAAACCAAATCCACGAACAAAACCAAACAAAAGTTTGCTTTTTCAAAGACAAAATAGTATCATGTTTTAGTTGATAATATGTTTTGTTTAAACTTTTTAAGTATGCAGATTTTTACTAATAGTATTTAAGCAAGAAGTTTGAATTTTGTATTTTAAAGAGTGTCTCAAAAAGATACCCAGATGAAGCAGGGATTTATGAAGCTGTAAAATCAATTCTGAAATATTTGCCAATAAACTTTTTTAGAAAGCAGTAATCGGAAGTTTAGAGTTTTTTAAAGACATTTTTGGATATGTGATATGATTTTGTTTGTGACTTGTGTAAAAAGCTTTTTCTAAAATGTACGTTTATTTATTTAATCTTTCATTGTATTATAAATTGTTTTATTCAAGCTTTTCAAATTTAAGCAACTACAGTTGGCTAATTAGATTGCTTCAGAGAAACTGATGATAGTAAAAGTTTGTTATGTATATATTTGTTTTTACTTTATAAATTTATTTATAATCATACTAATTCATTAACGTTTTTTTTTTTACATTTGCTCTCAAACCACTAATGATAAAAGTTTTATTTTTGGGCTTAGATTAAGTATCTCAATAATAGCCTGGCCTATCGATACGATATCCTGTAAATTTTATTTTTATATATTGTATAAATGTATATACAAACACTCACACACATAAATCTTTAAAAAAATATTTATATTTTTATATATATCTATGGATTGTATATTTTAGGCTTTTTTTATATTTATCATTCTATATTACTGTTTTATTAAAAATCGATTTTGGAAATATTGCAAGTGTAGAGTTCCACATACAATTTTGTTTTATTTGTCAATTCAATATACATATATTATAGCCATGATTAGTAACGTTTAATTATATTTTGCGATATTTTCTACAGCGCATTTAAGCGTTGATTCAACGTTATATTTCAACCTTTATTCGACGTCTTTGAGTAACGTTAAATCGACGTTTTACTATCAACGTTACAAATCCTTGCAAAATGGACTGCTTTAACAACGTTCATGCAACGCTTTTTTAGTAACGTTTTTTCAACGTTAAGTTGTGACATTTTTGTAACGTCTTTTAGTAACGTTACATATCTCTGCAATATCGATTACTTTGTCAACGTTTCCGCAACATCTTTTGCGACCGGTTTTCAACGTGATTCAACGCTGACATGTTTGCTGGGTCTCTATCTAAAGTTATAAGAGCGACCTTTTTCGTTAACAAGAGTTTGTTTCTGTTAACCAAAAACTCAAAATGTACAGAATGCAGATAAAAGATTTTATTTTCAACTGAAATTTTAAAGTGAAGCTTTTCATTTTTAAATTTAGATCGATATCATAAAAAAGTAGTCAGTCTGACTAAAGGAGACCACACATTGAATAAGTAAGGAAATTAAAACTACAAACAAAAGTTCTGTAGCCATCATTTTTTTCAAGTGTCTTTTGTTCTCTATATCTCTTAACTAGCACACTATTTGTTGATTTAGCCACATCACAAAGCTCAAAAGTTTGCTTATAAGAATCTTTTTCTCTACAGCGCGTATTGTTAAATTTTTCTTTATTCGTGACAATTCCTTAGATTTTCCCATTTATTTCAAATTCAACTTAAGTTAAATATTATCTTTAGTAAATTAATTTTAATATAAATACATATCTCTTAGTGAAATTTTGATTTTTGAATGGGCATGGAACTGGTATTAATCTTTTGCACGGCTACCTTTTCAATAAAATTTGAATTTCTACCTTTAATTACAAGTTATCATTCTTTTGAGTAAACTATAAGATCACATTATACGATCATATAATTATAGGAACAATTGTTAAAAGTTAAATCAAGAACAGAGTTAGGAGGGTGCAACTTTGATTAAAAGAGGCTGCAATGTTTCTCTTGATTTTTAATTTTATGTGGGTTTTTAATTATCCAAAAATAAGTCCCTAAATAAATGGAAGGATTTATTCTTAAAGAACAGATATTTCTAAGTTTATTTTCTTATTTCTTTTTTTCCTCTTTAATATGCTAAAAAGACACATCTCCGTAAAGCTTTAAAGGTGAGTAGGGGGTGGGTGGGGGAGGGGTGTTTTAGAGAGAGTGAGAATTGTTTAGACAAAAGAGTTTACATAAAACTTGAATAAGAGGTTACTTGGGTGTAACACCCTTTAGAGTTGATCTCCTGATGTGGCCGAACCAACTCAATTTTCGAAGGGTAGTAAAGTAAAACACAAGTGTAAATGATTCTATTATTCAAAATTCTGTTGATGAGCTTTTATCACATTGAAAACTCATTTTCACAAAGAATTTCAACGGATCAGTGAAAGCATAAAATCAAATCATTACAAGTCAAACCACACGAGCAATACTACAATAAATGTTTACGGTTTCAAATTTACAAGGAAAATGAATGAGTTTCAATATAAACATTTAAAATTGTCTTATACACATTGTTAACCTATTCATACCTAACAAATTGATAACTAATAACTATTTTCTACAAATTTAACAAACTAATAAAACTGACACTGAAAACAAAAACTCACAAAATAGAAAATATGTTAAAACTAAAGTTTATCATAAAAACGAGGCTAACAAATAAAACAGATAAAACAATCCACCTAACTAGATAACAAACGCAACTGATAATAACATCATTTACACTACAATTACTAAAATACTGTATCTCTATAATATACTGAAATTCATGAGAGTCATTTTCTTAGCAAAACAGACCGAAAAAACTCATGCCATAAAAATCTTCACTACTTCCTTTCAGCTATTGAAACTTTCTTCAAAAGGATTTCTTCCCGTGTTTTTATAGAAAAAAGAGCATTTTTAGCTAGAAATGCTCAATGGTATTTTGTAAATGAAAAAAGAAAATTAGTCAAATTCATCAATTATTTTAAATTTGTGGCGTGGGAACGAACCGATGAAATATTCTCCAAAAATAAAGCAATCGCATTTTCAAAGCAATGATCACGTAAAAGCTTCCCTAAACAAATTAAAATAAATAATTCTTACCACTTAAAGTACGCAGATCAAATTCTTTTGGTACCAAATCTAAAAACAAAAAAGCACGTTG
Organism: Hydra viridissima; assembly: GCF_058129835.1. Taxonomy (NCBI): domain Eukaryota; kingdom Metazoa; phylum Cnidaria; class Hydrozoa; order Anthoathecata; family Hydridae; genus Hydra; species Hydra viridissima. Next base: position 21,295,709 of record NW_028324300.1, on the reverse strand, counting down.
TATGAAATTATATTTTAGAAAAAACTTAGAAAGGAAAACAAAAAAAGGAAGGGTAAAGAAATTTAAATCGTTTATCCTGTGGCTCAGCGAAACTTCAAAAAGTGAAATTTCTAAAACGATATTTTTTGGCATAAGCAAACAATATTCCCAAGTGATAAGGAGTCAACATTTTTCCCCATGTTTTAATTATGTTGTCTTGTAATCCATGTTGAAAAGTCAAAGTTCGTGTTTTCGTTACGGTAAAAAACAAAAAAAATTGCAAAGAAACTACAAAACTTTAAAACGCCTTCTGCCTCTGAAATGCTTATATAAGTCTTTTTCTAAATAAAGATCAATAAGAAATAATACTATACTTTATGTACATATCAATACTCAAAATAAGAGGTCCACTTTTTTTTTCCATCGTTTAATAATCTTATGGTCTTGTAATCTGGAAAAGTCAAAGTTGGTGTTTTTTCATGACAAAAAAAAAAAAAAAAAAAAAAAAAAAAAATGTTCTGGTAGTGTAATAAAAGTCAACTATTTATGTTAAACTTTTTATGGTCAAAAACAATAAAACTACCCTTAAACTCTGCATACTGTTTAAACGCTTAATCTATTTTTAAAAACTGACTTTTTTATTATTTTACTCTTTTTGACATATATTTATTAATCTAGAAGTAAAAAACAGATAACTTTATAAATCTAGAGGTAAAAAAAAAAACCTTTCATTTTTAAAATGTTATGCATATAAATATAATTAACAGATATATAAGTTAAGTTCATGCCTAAAATTTTTTTGAAAGGAGCATTTGTTGCAAATGCTGGTCAATATATTTTTTTAAAAATGTCTTATTACCAAATGATTTAATTTATCTTAAATATCTAGAGAATTGTTATTTTAAAGGAGGATAAACAACTTAAATTTTTAAAATTAACACTGAAAAATATTTCACTTAAGAGTAAAATAAATTTATACTCCCACTTTATACAACTTTATGTAAGGAGGTTAAATTATTTGATTTACCTAAAATTTAACTTTGAAAAATTTACTTTTATAAAATTCAGTTAAACTTAATTTATTCAAAGTTGATGAGTAGACTTCTTAGTTAAAATAACATTATGTCATAAAAAAAAAGATGATTACAATATAAGAAAATCAAAATATACATTTTATTTTTTTATTATTTTAGTTGTGTAAAGTGAGAGTAAAATAAACTTACACTCTCACTTTATACTACTTTATATGAGAAGGTTAAATTATTTAAAATTTAATTACTCAAATTTAAACTTAAATTTACTTTTATAAATTTTACTTGATCTTAATTGATTTAAAGGTGATGAGTAGACTTCTTAGCGAAGTTAACATTATGTAGCAGTACTTTACTGGAAACAATATAACATATAAAATAAACATATACATAAAAAATTTGAAACAATAAAAATATTTAAAGCAAATAAAAAAACATCAAAAAGATATTAACAACATAAGTACATCAAAATTTTATAGATTGCATGTTGCATATTCAACTTATTTTACACTGCTAAATTAAAAGATTACTTAAAAAATTCTTATTTCTAACATGTTTTTAACTGTTAAATTATTTCAAAAGTTGTTCTTCTAAAAACCTTACTTACAATCATTTTTTAAAAGCAGGTTACAATTTGAAACTTGATAATAAAAAGACACAAAAGTATTTTTAGTAACTTCAAATGAATAAGTTGAGATGATATCTGTTGTATTATTTCTAAGTTAACTTTAATTACCTTGATTTAGCTTTTACATATACGAAACTATTTTTTAACATGTAGTAAAGAAATTTTATTGAATATTATATTTAAAAATACTTTAACAACCTTGTCATCTGTTTTGTAGAACTTAACACATATTGAAGAAAAATTGACTTTTAAGCTGTAACAAATGTTTTTACATCTGCTACAGTTCAAATCATAACTTTTTTTTGTATATGAAATCAAAAATAATAACCTTGTTAATTTAACGGGAAAAACATTAACATAATTAATTTGGTGTGTAATACTTGTGTAATATCTGTTATATAAAACCTGATTATGGGTATTACATACCTTTATTCACATAATGTAAGTAGAAGAGAGAAGAAAAAAGGTAATATGCCATTATCTAAAAAGTTCTCATAATATTTCCATTTTTTGTCTTTGCTTTTTTTGTTCAATTTTATTTTAATTTTGTTCAATTATTTTGTAAAAATGAAACAAACAACAGGTGCTATTTTAAAAAAAGCTGCAATCTTTAGATTTAAAAAAATATTTAATTAGTTTGAAGAAAGATTAATTAGACATTAAATAACAAAGTTGTATAAAAAATCTTTTTCAAATCTGCGATTGCCATTTAAAATACTTTATTAAACATTCAAAATGTATATTAAAAGTTCTTTTAATACACATTTTGAATGTTTAATAACCAAATTAATGTAACTTAATTCTTAACTTAAGGTTGCAATAAGATATATTCACTAGTTCAATCAAATCTGTAAAAGCATAAAGTTAGCCCTGTAGAGCTACTTCATACTTTTCAAAGCCACATAAAAATTGTATGGGATGTTCTTCCAGAAATATTGAGCTGCAGAGAGAAAAATGTATTTCAAGATGAAACATAAATTAAAGAATAAAATTTTAAAAAAAAGGTATTAAAAAGGTAAAGGTAAATCAAACTTTTGCATTAAAAAATTTCACAACTCAATTTTTTCGAATCTCAAACTGTTGATTGACTCTGTTCGCATATAAACAAAAATATATATAAAAAAAATATAAGAAATTTCAAAAGTTTTTAAACATTTTTTCATTTACACTTATTTTACATTGTTTGAGGAAAATCTTTTAAATATTGAATAATTTATCCCCCTTTAAAATGTTGCTTTGCCTAACTTTATTACATTGTATATGTTAAGTATTACAAGTTTTTGATGGTTATCGTTCTCTTTTTTTTCAGATGGTTGATATTTTTAACTTAACAAAGTCAGTCAACATATTTAAAAATAATATTAAAAAATTCATTAACTTGAAAAACACAGATTTCAAATATAAAATATAACAAGAAATTTCACAGGTAAAAAAGAATTTGCTTAATTTGTGGATTCAAATAAATTTTTTGAGCAAACACACTAATGGTTTTTTAATGTCCAATTAAGTAGTCAATTGTTACCAAATCAAATAATTGACTACTTCGTCATTTTATTCTTAAAAAAACAACAACAACAACAAAAAAGCAACAAAAAATTGGGAAAAACAGCCCTAAACATAACAAAAACAATTAAACAAAAATTAAGGGGAATAAAAACTAGATCTCATTATAACCATAATAAATAAATAATTAAAGCTCAAACAAAGTTGTAGTTTAAAAATAATTCTTTATCATTTTAATTGAACTTACCAAGTACAGCATTAAGTAAAATGTTTTTTTCTTCATTTGAATTCTTCAAGTTACCAAGTAATCTCACAAAACTTCTTTTGTTTTCGTTTGCAAGTCCGCAGATCATAGGCAAACAGCTAAGCAACTTTTTGTTACTTATTATCTCCTCAGGACTCAAATAAATGTGTGCATGAACTGAAGCACAAAACTCCATTAAAGTGAGGTGAGCAAACTGATATTGATAACCAAGTTGAGAGTCAACACGTTCAATGAAACCCAAAAGTTCATTTTCAACTTCATCAAAGTCATTGACAATACCTTTCATTTCATCTAGGGAGAAAAGAATTTTACCTTGATTGAACAACTCCCATGCAACTTTACAAACTCTTAAAACATGTTGCTTGTTACTCTCACTTTGCATCATAATATGAACTGTTTCATTGGTTTTACAAATGTGATTTTGAAAAAAGTATAAAAAAATAGAGCAATACAACTCAGTCATAGTGTTGAAAGAATAAGAACCACTTGCAGCAATAACTGCACACATTGCTGATAAATAAAACGGAACAGATGCCATGGCTTTAGCATAGAAAGACTCTTTAAGAACACTTTTAATGGTTTCTTTTTTGTTGCCATAACTTTCAATATACTTATTAACTCCCTCGACATTTAAACCCATTATCTGAATGGTTAACTTGTCTGTACATTCTCTAACTTTATCTTTGTATTGTGATATAGCTCCGACTCTTCCAGAAACAACACATTTGTACTTTTGAATATTCAATGCTTCTGCTAATGCATTAACAATGGGTAGATTTTTTGGATTAAGTAGATTATGCTTTATTAAGTTATCTAACTGAGCAAACTCATCCAACCCATCTATCACAAACAAAATGGAAAAATGCTCACAAACATAGCATTCTTGAAAAATATTTTTGTAGAAAACTTTTAACAGCTCATTTATGTTACTGATTTTTTGATGTTGATTTAACTTTCTGCATTCAAGATATAAAACAAGATCCACATTTTTCCATAAGGTACCAATAGCCCAGTTAAGTAAGCACTTCCTGAGCAAACAAGTTTTTCCAATTCCAGCAATACCAGATATCAAGAGTAAAGGTAGTTCTTTTGAAAACACTTCATTAAACTCGATTGGCTGATAGGTCATTTGTCTTTGAAGAAACAACTCTTGCTCAGCAATACTAACAGTGTCTTTTTCCACTTCACCTGAATCAACTACAGTCAATTCAATGAACTTATTTAAGAGTTCAACTTTAGCTGGAGTTCTTGCTATGTGCATAATTTCATCCATTTTTCCATAAGTTTTAAGATAATGACTTTTCAGTGCCTCGCGCATTTCTGAAAAAAACAAAAGAAGAAATCTATCTTAGGTTTATAAAAGTTAAATGTAAAATTATGCAAATCAAACAACCTGAACAAAAACTTATGCTTTTGTTATCATGTTGAAGTTTTAAAGAAAGTTTAAAATTGATTCCCAATATAAATTTTTACAACCCCAAGTAAAAATTATTTTATTTTTTAAAAAAAATAACTTATAATTTTTATTATTATGTTTATATTATTATTGTATTATTCTATTATTATTTTATTTATATTATTTTCTATTCTTCTATTATTTCTTATCTTCTATATTTATTCTTATCTTCTATATTTCTTATCTTCTATATTATTATATTTATGTTATTATTCTATTCTTCTATTATTATGTTTATATTATAATTTATATTGTAATCAATATGTGTTAATGTTTAGATTACTTGTGCACTTTGCTGATATGATCTTATTTTAATACCCATTTTTAAAATGAATTTTAAGCCTGTTTATATGAGGCAAATTATTTATTTTTTTGTTTTTGAGGTATTATTGCCATATTTTCTTTTCTAGACATGATAACAATCATGAAAACAAAAATGATTTATGATAAAAATTTATGATAACAAATAAAATTTTATCAGTGGGTCATTTACGTTGTAAGAAAATTGCTTTTACTAAAAATCAAAACAATTAAATGTTCTTTTTTATAATATTTAATTCTTTCTGTAATAAGTCTAAGTTTAATAAAACCATTGATATGATAATAATAATAATAATAATAATAATAATAATAATAATAATAATAATAATAATAATAATAATAATAATAATAATAATAATAGTAATAATAATAATAATAATAATAACAATAATAATGATAATAGTAATACAAACAGCAACAACGCCAACATCAACAACAATGTTTTTAAAAATAAGTAAAATTCCTTTTTTTAAAATTCTTTATTTTTAGATTTCATATTTATAATGGTATTTATATGAATAAGGATTAAACTTTATCCTATAAAACATCTGATGAAATTTCTATTTATTGCAACATTTAAATTAACATTAAAACCAATTTTCAGCATAATCCAACTTAAAATTGATCAACTTCAATTTGCAATTGAAGTTAATCAACAAGTATGTTGAAAACTTCAAATTTTAAAATTTTAATTCACTATGAAATAGAACATCAAAGAAAAAGATTATAATTAAAAATATTTATGCCATTTCTTTTTTTTTTTTTTTTTATGACTATTATACCTAAAATAGTAAATATTGGAACAATATTTGAAATATAAAATTTTTTATATTTCAAATACCCAATTTCATTCATAAACTAACTCTTTTTCATATAACCAGATACTAATTCTGTTTCACAAATCAGAAGAAACTCTATTAGTATCAACTAAAGGTGAAAAACAAAAGTTATTTGTCATAAAGGAAATATGCATAAAAAACTTTAATTTTGTGTATTAATTATAGAGAAGATATTTAACGAACCACACAAAAAAAAAGAAAATATTAAACATATATAAAGAAGTTAAGAAAGCATATTTTGAATTATCAGCTTAAATCAATAATATATACTTAAATCTATAATACTTAAATCAAAAATCATTTTAATTTCTTTAACAAAATATATGAAAGTAATTTTATTCAAATTTTATAAATTTCATTGACAAAAATAAACAAAACAATTCTTTTGTAATAAAATTAAAAATTGTTCTGTAAATAAGAGAAGCTACAAAAACAGTTCAATTGCTGAGTATCTTTTCCAGTTATATCAGGCAAAATCTCAGTGCACAATAGTTTGCTGGCTTGAAATTCTTCTCTTACCTGTTTTGAAATTTCTGTCATATTTGGTGAACTGCACTTCTTGAAAGCTTTGTTGAAATTGTGCAGCAACCTATTTTGTTAACCATACAGGGTGGTGCAAAAAAAAAGCCACACTAGTTTTTTTAATAAAAACAGCAACAAAAAATGAGTAAGACTCGTATAAAAAAAGTATTATAGGACAATTTTGATAAAAATGTTTATAACATCATTGTATATTACATATAATAAAAAGAAATTAGGATTTGTAAAGCATTTTTTAGGTTTCAGCTGTTTTAGTACTTAATTGGCCATCCTTTGTTTTTTATGACTTCTGCGCATCTGGAAGGCATACTATCTACAAGTCTTTTTAATAAATCGTTTGGCAAAGCATTCCAACCATCAAGAAGAATTTGGAACAAATCATCTTCATTTGTTGCTCTACGATCTTTCAATTTTCTATCCAATATAGACCAAAGGTTTTCTATTGGATTTAAATCAGGAGACTGTGCTGGCCAAGACATAACTGGTATTAATTTAGATTCTAGATATCTTTTATTCAACCGTGCTGTATGTTTAGGATCGTTATCATGTTGAAAGATGTAGTCACTATTAGGAAAAAGTTCTTTTATACTTGGTCCAAGCTGATTAACTAAGATTTTATGATACATATGCTGGTCCATGATGCCCTTCACCCGGTAAAGTTTTCCAACTTTGTGTGCACTAAAACAACCCCAAACATTAATCTTTCTGTCATGTTTAATTGTTGCCTTGCATGTTTGGGGGTTGAATTTTTCCCCAATTAATTTCCAACAGTGAGATCGACCATTATAAAACAAAACAAAAGGAGACTCGTCGCTCCAAATAACTTTAGCCAATTGTTCACATGTCCAATCTTTGTGCTCAATGCACCACTTTAATCGTTTTTTTCGATTGATTTCACTAACAAAGGGTTTTTTAATTTGCTTTCCAGAAAAAAAACAACCCGATGCTTTTATTCTGCGAGATATTGTCCACTTTGAGATATTAGTAAGGTTCAAATCTAGTTTTATCTCAGAACATGTGATTTTACGATTTTTTTTGACAGCGTTAAGAATGTAGCGATCTTCTTTTTTTGAAGTTTTAGGCTTTCTCCCAGATCCAGCAGACCTTTCAGTTTTACCAGTGTGTTTATACTTCTTTATCAATCTACTAATAGTTGAGTTTTCTTGTTTAAAACGCTTTCCAATGCTTCTATGAGACTCTCCTTGGTCAGCAGCTTCAATAATTCGTCCAATTTCTACATCCGTTAGATGTTTTCTAAAATACTAAATGTGTCCATATTAATCTTTTTCTTAAAGATTTTATTTATGTAAATGTTAGTTTATATATAAACATACCTTTTCAGTCCTAAATTTTTCACTGACACATCCAATTTTTTTTGTTTTGCTTGATTATACATTTTATACTTAAAATGAAGAAAAAATATTAGTGTGGCTTTTTTTTTGCACCCCACTATAGATGCTAGTATCATTATTGATCTACAAACACTTGTATTTAGATTTTAAACTTGTATTTAGATTGTAATTAGATTTTAAACAGGTGAACACAGTTATATGAATGTAATAATTAAGTAATGTAGTCATAAAAACCAAACAAGCTATACACTAGTTCAATAATATATTGATTATGGATATCACAACAAGTAACAATGTCAGAAACAAAGTAATAAATATTTTCAAATATTCAACAACACAAAGGATGTTTACATGAAAAACGTCTGCCTAGTACCAGGTCACATGACAATTATACTTACACAAAATGTCAAGTAAGTAATGATAAAAATGTCAAGTAAGTAAAGGTAAAAATGCTATATTGTAAAAAAATCACGAATCTTGACAACTTTTTATGATTTTAATATTGCTTATGCTTGGAATTTTACTTCCTTTTTTATCAGTTCTATTGTACAGTAGATTCTACAAGTCAAAAGACTTTTATTGATTCCAAATAACCTATTATTACCTAAAATGACTTAAAAAATCTTAATTCAAGCATATTAAACACAATTTGTACCACTATTTCAAAAGCTTCATGACCCTTTTCAATGTACTAAATATTATTTTAATTCACTACAAATTTGCAGGTAATATCAGAAGGAACAAAAATATTGGTTTTTGGGACTTTTCTTGATACCAAAAACAATTCACAATAAAAATTTATGATAAAAAATAACATTTTATCAGTGGACTATTAATATTGTGAGATAATTGTTTTTGTTAAAAGTCAAAATAACAGAAAAAAGTAAATATCATATTTAGGTACTTAGGTAGCAAACTTTATATTGGATAAACAAAATTTTCCTGCCATCCCTATGGTAACTAAACATTCAAACTGTTGTATTTAGATAAGTTTAACATCTACATATGTTGAATGTCTTAAATAAGTTAAATATATTACTTAATCTTGCTTGATTTAGATTTTCACAAAACATATTCTATTTTAAAAAACAATTCAAAAGACTCCTTTTTTAATGGGAAAGTTAATCATCTGTAAAACTACGAATGAAAAAAGAGAAAAACTTCTTTCTAGAGAAAAATTTTTTGAATAAGTTTTTGAAAAAATTTTTATGAATAAATTCAACAATTATGACATCAATTGCCAACAACTTTTAAGTTGCTTCTATATTACTACTTATATCAAAAATGATTTAAAAAATCATTAGAAAAATAAAATCATCTTTTAGATAAGAATAGAAAGATAAAATCATCCCTTGCCATAAGCTTATCTTATGGAAAAAGACTTTTTAACTTTCATAGAAGTCAATTTAACTTATTCCCATATTATCTACTTACCACAGCATTATATAAGTAAATAATGAGGCAATATATAAGGACATTCTAGAAAGAGCTTCTAGTGCATTTATTTTAATAAATTCAAGTAAGCAATAGACAACTAATAAATAATTGATGGGACAAAAAAAAAATGAGTTTAAAAAAAAAGAGGTAAAATCAGCAAATGAAAAGAAAAAAAAAATCAGCAACTGAAAGCTAAAAAAAAACATTTCCTTAGTTCAAAATTTAAAAAACCTTATACATACTTATCTTACTTATACAATAAAAATTGAATAACTGGAGTTTGATACTCATTTTCCAGCTGTAACATTTGACTGGTCAATCTCAGGTAATCAACTAAATTACACTTCTACCGTTTGAAGGAGAAAATGTATTTACTATAATCATCATAATGTCAAAGGTTTTATAGCATTATCGTAAAATAAATATCTTATTGTAAAATTTTTGGATGATTTTTTGCTAACATTATTTCAGCTGTCATGCTGTTTAATTTATGTAAGTAATAGAATTTTTATTGAGTAAACAGTTTTTGTACTTATAATAATTTTCATATAAAATAAAAATAAAAAAGTAAATCGTACACCAAAAATATTAAAATACAGAATACAAAAAGTTAAATTATAAAATATTCTGTGAAGTACAAACAATTTATATTTGTAACACGCCATGAAAGATCATAGCTGATACAATTCGCGATTATAAATAATAGGTAAATTCCACTTTGTCTTTCCAGATAAATAAAGAAGGGAATCAATATTTGCGCGTAGGAATAAAGAACTTTTTTTTCTTGGAAGAAAAGTCTAGGGAGGAAATCTAAACAAATGTATTATTTTGGATGTATTTTCAAAATTTGGGTATTTGTTGGTACAGACTCATATGTTCCAGAAGTAAAAGAAACAAATAACTCATACCCTCTTATGTATGCTCTTTTTTTTGTTTCTACTGTTTCAAATAGTAGGAAAGTAATTGTACTAATAAAAAGTTGTTAAATGACTTTTAATATTAATAATATTATTATTGTTATTTACATTTTTATTTTTTATTTTGTTAATAGTTCTTTTTAATGTTAATCCTATTGTTTTTATTTTTATTGTTGTTATTGTTATTATATTTGTTATTGTATATTATCAACTGTACTAAAACAGCAAAAGAGTTCAGTTTGGAAAGACCTCCTATTGTGGACGCTTGTGTCTATACGCCTTAAAAAAGCTTGATGAAAGGTATGACTTTCAAAGCATCATCAATACTCTTTGGTGAAATTTTAGTTTTTAAAATTATTTCAATTCATGAAAAATCATCATGATTTTTTTAAAAAAATACATATATAAAAATGACAAATACTAAATAAACTTAAAGTCGATTTTGCACCTTATTTTGATTGGAATATAAGCCATTAGTTAGCAAGGTTTCTAGCACAGCCTGAAAGTTATTTCCTGAAATCAAAACAATCTTGTCTTGAACTCCAGAAATAATCTGCCTTCATTTCATAATCCAATCATCCATATTATCATACTTCCTTAACTAAACTGAAATTCTTTTTCATACTTTTTATATCCTTGCTAGCTTGTGATAACAATGACCAGTCATGAAAGATTTTTAAGGAGATTTTGTGAAGATCTAAAAGTTAAGTTACATAGAAATTTGTTGATAAGCAGTAAGCAAAGTGACAAACTGGCAGATTACTAATAATGAATTACCAAAACCTTCAATTAAAACCTTAAGAATTTTGTTTTTTGAAATACAGTTTAAAATATTTTACTTAGAAAAAGCATTGGTAAATTAGCCATCATCTTCAGAAAATCAAGAATGATTGCCAGAGGTCAGTAATGAAAGTAACTTTGAGGCAATAAATAGGAAAAGCCAAGATCTTATTAAAAGGTATAAATTTGAGAAGTATAGTAATTGCGTTGTACCAAGGTGGCAGTGAAAAAACTGATATTTGTGGCTGTTTTAATCGGAATGGATAGATTTGACTGGGTCCAGTTGTCTTGTTTTTTCCCTTATTGACTGTTGAGTAGCTGTTCCAGCAATATTGTAAAATCCCATTGTAAATATGATTTTCAGTATTAATATTATTTCAGTATTATTATTATTATTCGTATTATTTCAGCATATATTCACAACAGTATTTTACAATATTATTCATGATTGATTTATCTATGGATGATGGTGAAGCAATTTCATGAGAAATCTTCCTTTGCAAATTTTATTACTCTTACAAATTTGGATTTGCAAATGCCAAGCCAAGTTTATGCTTTCATGACTGGTCATTGTTATCACAAGCTAGCAAGGATATAAAAAGTATGAAAAAGAATTTCAGTTTAGTTAAGGAAGTATGATAATATGGATGATTGGATTATGAAATGAAGGCAGATTATTTCTGGAGTTCAAGACAAGATTGTTTTGATTTCAGGAAATAACTTTCAGGCTGTGCTAGAAACCTTGCTAACTAATGGCTTATATTCCAATCAAAATAAGGTGAGTAATAATGGGAAGTTAGGTTTTAATACTTTGGTTTTCATAGGTTGCTCTAATAAAATGAGGTGGCTTAGAATGGGCTCAGTGAGAATAAAATATGTCTTTAAAGAGAAAGATGTTAGATTATCTTGAATGATGTTGCAACTGGTTTGAAAGTGTTTCTTGTTTGCTAAAAACTCTTAAGTACTTATGTAAAAAAATGCTTTTACAAGCTAGAAAGATGGTTTTCTATTTGTTTTGAGAATGTAAAAAATAACATGATTTGAAAATTCAGCCTCAAATTCTCAAATGAGAACTTGAGGCTGAATTTGAGTATTAAAGGTTGGTGATTTTGCAGTTGTAAAATGATACAAAAAAAGTGGTGCTGTTTAAAAGTCTACATCAAAACTTTAAAGCTATTATTAATATTTTGTTGAGTTACTTTTATTCTTTATAAATGAAGCATATCTTGATGGCATACTGTTGAAAAGCCTTTGACATTGTTCAACAGTAATGGCATTTGTGGTTGTAAAATGAAACAACTTGATTAGCATACAATGTTTCATAAATCCAGTGGTTAGTTGTTTCAAACCTACTGAAATCAATGTGTTATTTCAAATGATTTATGCTACTACATTTTTTTAAAAATCATATTAGTAGTAATAAACTTTGTTTGACAAAACATTAAATATAAATTGCGAAGTTTGATTGCTTTTCTGATGGCAACAATACAGAAATAAAAAAAATGAATTTGTGTCACTGTAAAAACAATTTTTTTGCTGACAGTATTCAACTTTTTTTTTGCAACTAGTTATAGTAAAAATATCAGCAGAAGTGAGCTAACAAATCATATTTTGACAGAATGCCTCTAAAAAGATCACAAGGATATAAATGGTTTTTTTGTTAAAAATTATCAACTACCTTTTGTAAAAGGTTTAATAAACAAAATGTGTTTAAATTTCTACATCAAAACACAAAAACCATTATTAATAATTTGTTGAGTAGCGTTTTTTCTTTATAAATGCAGCACTTCTTGATGGTATACTGTTAACAAGCCTTTAACATTTTTTGACAGTAGTGGCACCCCAGACATTTTGAGTTTTTCCTCAAACTATTATATTACTTAAATTTTATAACAAAGATTTGTTTATGTCATAAAGTCACCCCAATATGATACCATAGGACCTTAATCAGAATCAGTTCTGGACTTTGAGGTAGCCATTCTAGAACATTAATTTAGTTTTCCTTAAGCCAAGGTTTTACAGATCTTGCAGTATGTTTTGGGTGGTTGTTGTGCATTAAAATCCAAATAACAGATAGATTATCATCACCAATATGGCTCCATTATATATTGTAATATATCCTTGTATTTTATTTATCCAAATTTCCATCAAATTCAATCACTGGAGTGATGAATTCAACTCATTCATCATTTAGGAATATTACTTGCAAAATTCACTTTAGCCAATTTTGTTTTAGAACAAGGGTTTCTTCTTTGCTATACAGCCTCAAAGGCTGGCTTCTTGTAAACAATGACGAATTGTTTAGACTGACACAACTACATAATACTGTTCTTAAATTTTCTTTTTTATTTCATAAGAAGTTAAAAAAGAATCTTTTTTAGATACCCTAACAATTCGGCAATCCATATCAGTTAAAGTTTTTTTTGGCAGAAGCTTCAAATTTTATCATCAGTGGTATTGTATTTTTCAATATTTATGACAGCTTTGAATCAATTTTCTAGAATACCCTATTTGAAACAAAATTTGAAAAATGTGAAGTCCATTCAATAACATATTTAAAAGTATTTTTGTTCTTTACTACAAAGCATTTTTGTTTTCTCCCCATGTTCAGTTGCTACAAGAATATTAAATTTACATAACAAAAAATACTCCAGTTCTCACCCATAGAATTTTATTAAGAAACAAATTTTTGTTAATAAATGGAATTCTCCCATTAGAATCCAAATTGGGTGTGCTTAATGAAATAGCAGATTATTAATAAATGGGATTCTGGACTAGCATCTGCTATTTTATTGAGCACACCCACATAATGAAATTTGACAATAAAAGATTTTATTGTCACATTGTCATATTTACATCCAAATAATAAGGCAAATTCCATCTTAAAAATTACTATAAGAAAAACCATTAAGATTAAAAACATAGAAAAACTCTATAAAATTCAATTTAAAGAAAAAATTATGGAGTTTGCTTTTTCTATGACCACCACTGAATACATTGGATCTTTGCATTTCATTAATACAAAATTTTTAACACTTTCTATCTCATCCCACAAGATTTTTCTAAAAATTATATTTATTAAATAAATGTTCACTTTATGCAAGCAAAAAAAGACTTTAAAATAGTTAATAGTGCTAAATTGACATTTTAACATTATTAGTTATGTAGCAATTTTAATTCAATTTTATTGATAACTAAATAATTTTTAAATGGACAACCAGCATTTTTTTCTAGTAAAGTTAAACAAACTGATATTTCATGAAACATTTTTAGCACATTTATCATACTAGTCATCCAGCCTTTCTGAATCTCTTTACTTAAAAAAGTTGATTTAAAATTGTATTTATTGTAGATTGGTGTTTAAACACAGTTTATCCTAAAAGAAGAAAACCAACAATAATAGAAAGTTCATTATGAACAGATTGGTATTATTATTATGAAAAATCTAAAATCAGAAAGTATGGTGATCACAACTGCAACCTTACAACTGTAATAATGTTACAATTCAACATTTGAGAAGAAATTTCGTTGAACTTGGTTAATATTATTCTTAATTAGAGTAGGAAAAGAGTTCACCATGCAGAGTAATCAATAGAACTAGGGAATCATTAAATATTTGAGAGTATTTCACTCTAATTAGAATTGTTTACACAAGTCAAAGTTACCCTTAGGTTTCCTTAAAACTGATTTTGGTTTGGAAGGGAGTCATCAATCAAAAATTACTTAATAGAAATAATTGAATAGGAATAATCCTTTGTATGAGCTAAAATCTTATAAACAAGAATCATGATGGTGCAGGTTCTGACAAACTAAGATCTATTGTTATAGAAACAGCTGTTTTACCACTTTCCAAATCAACTTGAGCTACCAATGGTTCACCTATAAATGGCATGTACGCTACATATTGTTGAACATTATATATACTCAATTATAGATTATAATCAGTTTATTTTTAAAAAAGATTTTTCTTCCACTAGTCTCATTTTTCAGTTGACATCTTTTACTAGTTACAAATGAATATTGGCAGATTATCAACTTTAAATACAGATTATCGTTTATTAAATACAGATTATCATTTTTCCTAATTACAAAAAATGGCTTTTATACATCATTTAAAACACTGACTGCTGGTTTGTTTACTGTAAGGTTGATACAACAAAACCATTAAACAATTTGCAAAGTCACCTTTAATTAAACTTGAATCTATGTTTTGTTTTTAGTGCTCCAACATTTTAGGGTAGGAGCAGCAGCTGGAACTTCTATTAAAAGTCAAACAATCTGGAATATTTAGAACACACCTTAGCTTAAGATTGTTTTGATATATAGCTTACTAAGAAATATAATTGAATTGTTTAGTTGTTTAGATAAAAATTATGAAGTAGGATCTACTTCAAAATTTTTTCTTAAAAATGAGAAAGCAAACTAAACAAAAACGTTTTGAAAAGCACAAAGACTCGTTTTTTAAAATTAAGAAGTTCATATAAAAGTTCAAACCAAATTCTCTGATAACTTTAAAATTTACAAAGTGTTTTAAACTTTCATATTTGTAAATTTGAAAAGTTTTCAATCTGGTTTAAGAATTTTATGACCCTCAGAATATTTCTCCAAAAATTCATTTGAAACTTTAACTGAAGTCTAAATTAACCTCTTGTTTCAAATATAAATTTTTTTTTAATTAGTTTAAGATGGAACTAGTACGAAATTTTAGCATTCTTATTAAAAAGAAAAAGATCACTCACCATGTTTAACTCCTTTTTTCATTGATTTTGATTTGTTAAAAGTGCCAGAAACCATTCTTTCATATCTGAATGCAATACAAAATGATTAGAAAAGAAATCTTTAACTGGTGAGAGATCTTTCTAAATTCATAAAGGTAACATAAAAAAAGAAAAATTTAATATTAAAATTTACAATAAAAATTACATCCAAAATTTTATTATTAAAACTTTATTAATAAAATTTTCACAAAACTTTTAATCAAAATTTATATTATTATCAAGTGCTAAAGGCTCTACTAAAGTTAGAGGATCAAAGACATTCAAATACAGTCTTAGTTGTAATCATAAACAATATATATGTAGATGCGTATATGTATGCATGTATGTATGTATGTATGTATGTATGTATGTATGTATGTATGTATGTATGTATGTATGTATGTATGTATGTATGTATGTATGTATGTATGTATGTATAAATGTATGTATGTATGTATGTATGTATGTATGTATGTATGTATGTATGTATGTATGTATGTATGTATGTATGTATGTATGTATGTATGTATGTATGTATGTATGTATGTATGTATGTATGTATGTATGTATGTATGTATGTAACAAAACTTAAAACTTTTAAATCATACTAAAAATCACTAAAAAAGTTTTAAAACACATTTTCCCTAACAAACTACATTTTTCTTTGGACAAAACAAGGTGGACATTCAAAAAATCGACTGAAAATTCAAAAAAATTCAAAAATTAACTTATTATTTTTCAAAAAACTTACTATTTGGTAGGAAATTAACTTAATATTTGGTAGGACTTTATATTTGGTAGGACCTCCTTTACTTTTAATTACTGCTTTCATTCTTCGAGGCATAGAATCAATTAATGAGTCAACAATTCTCATATCAATCTCTCGCCAGGCCTTCTCGATTTGTTCAAATAATTCCTCACAGGTCTTCACATTTGCACGCTCAATCTTATTGTCAATTATTTCCCACAAATTTTCTATGGGATTCAAGTCAGAGCTTTGTGCAGGCCACTCCATTATGGCGATATTCTTGTCCTTGACCCATTGTTTTACAATTTTTGACGTATGTTTGGGATCATTGTCCTGTTGAAAAATCCATTTTAGGGGCATCTTGTGGTAACGTAAAATCTTCTATTATATCTTTGTAAACAAAGCGGTCCATAATTCCATTAATTTTGTGAATAGTACCAGTTCCTAGTGCTGATAAACATTCCCAAACCATAGCAGACGTTCCATGCTTAACACTCTTTTTGGTATATTTAGTATTGAATCTGGTGTTCTTTGCTCTCCAAACTCGGTTCTTGCCGTCGCACAGTGGGACGAAATCCCGATTTTGTGGCCAAAAGTCAAATTTTTGAGTTTTATATTTTCGTCTTTTTACGTTAGAACAAAATTCCGAACAGGGCAGGTATATACCTGCTCTGGGGTGGCCTGGGCGTCAGCTGACATTTAGCCTCCGTTCGGTACGCACTAAACAAGTGGACACGTCGAAAAATTCTTGCCTGTTTTAAAGTGCTGTTAAACTGAAGAAACTATTTCAATTGGAATTCGGCAAAATGGAATCACTTTCTGGAGGCATGTAGAATATATGGTTATGCACTGTTATAGCTAATTTTAATTTTTTTCATATTTAAATCACGCGACAAGTAAACATAAAAAATTGTAAATTTTTTATCTGAAATCGATTTTCTAATGTCGTTTTAAAAATTTACCCACGGTTATCCACCTTCTTTTGACAAGGAACTGATAGTGTATAGTGTTAAATATAACATATTAAAAAACTGGCTGCCATTGAGTGCCATTTTAATAGTGAGACTAGTTTTTATGGAGGAATGCCTGGTGCGACATTAAACTATGTTAATAGATTAATGTCGCACCATGCATTAATGGTCATGGAAATTAGTGAATTAACATTATTTAATAGCACTAATTACATTTTAATGCAATAATTTTTTATTTTAAATATATGCTTTAAAAGTTACTTCTCATTCTGTTTTATGATAATCTCAAAGTTTTATAAAACAGTCCTCAAAGAACTTTCAGCAGTTATTACTGTATTTTTTTTTACAGAGTCTTCCAAATCTTCAAATATGGAATTTTCAAGAAAAGATATATTCTTTATGGTGAAAGAGAGTTTAAAAAATGAATATAAATTCATCATTGATGTTTTGACAGATGCAATTTTCCAAAAAACGGAACATGTGATACAAGTAGGCGAGGATGAAATGTCATTATCACGGTTATTTGCAAATTTTTGATCGAGATGGAGAGCAGCAGGAAGATGGGAAGATTTTTTTCTGAAAAAAAAAAAAGAATGATTGAAGGGCACAGTACAATTTTCAAAATTATCCAATACTGAATGCACAACACCTGAGAAGATTGTGAAGAGTGATAATAAAAAAGGAACATGTAGGCAACCTTCGCAACCTTTTGCTTCATCTAGTGATAGATCAAAGAGGCGAAAGACTCAAGAACTACGTTTTACTTTTTCTACAGAAGAATTGGCATATGCTGCTCAAATGAGTTTAAGGACTTCTGGTCAAGTACATGTTGCTCAAGTTGTTAAAGATGTCACGTTAACAACCCCTCTCGAGCATCAGGAAATTTTCCCAGAGACCGGCAAAATCTCTACACCAAGAAATTTACAATTGTTAAAACAACCTGAAGTCACCAGACAAGATTCAAGGAAAGATTCCGATTTAGATACAAGTAGTTCAACATCAGATTCCGAATCGAATGATTCGAAAATTGATGAATATGACTTACGTGTTTTTGTTACTAGGATTAAATAAACAATTTTTTTACATATATGTGACTTAATCTTTTACAATGTTTTGTAAAATTATTTCCAAATTTACACTATTAATACAACATTGAAAACCAAATTACATTAGATTTCATATTTTCAAGTTATGAACAGTTTGGCCGCCATATTGGAGCTCCATTTTGAATTTTTTAAATCTGACCCAGTCTACAGTCCAATTTTGGTGTACTTTGGCAATAGCAAGTCTTAGCTTTCCATTTTTAAAAGAAGTTAGTGGTTTCTTGGCAGGCATTCGAGAAAACAATTTTGCTTTGTTAGCTCTTCGTCGCACAGTGCGATTAGAGATTTGTAGTTCAAGTTTTTCGATTAATTTTGTGGATGACAAAAATGGATCTTTTTTAAGCTCTTTAACAATTATTCGATCTAGTCTTTGTGATGTTTTTCTTGGATGTCAGCCCCGATGGTTTGTTTTATAGTAGTCACGAGATCCAAATGGTTTGACAGTTTTGCTTACAGTCGATTTAGCTATATTATATTTTCTACAAATTTCAGCTTGACGTTTTACGCTTTTAAAATCTTTAATAGTATTTTCACGTAAAGCACCTAATTTGTTGTAAACCATTTTAAGTTGCAATTTACCCCATATATCACGAGTTAAATCTATTTTTAGTTTAATTGAAAAAATAATTGGCCAGATGTTCCAAAATCTATTTTATTATTTTAGAGTAATGCTATGATAAAAGTGAAAACAAAAGAATACGGTAAATTGAATAAAGACAATGAAATCTTATAAAAAAAGCTTCGTTTTGATTTGTCCACCTTGTTTTGTCCAAGAAAAAATGTAGTTTGTTGAGAAAAATGTGTTATAAATTTTTTTTGTGATTCTTAGTATGATTCAAACGTTTTAAATTTTGTTAAGAACATAATAAACTATTTAAAAATTAATATGTACAATTGTTTTACTAGTTCTTTTTAGTTTTTGATCAACTTTTGTTCTAAATTTGAGTTTGTCCACCATGTTTTGTCCGATACTGTATGTAGTTTACAAAGAAATAATAATATTAGTTACACTAGAGCAATTAACAATTTATGGAGAACAGTAACCAAAAGGATTACATGAGTTTCATACAAATCTTATGGACAGTATCCTGAGGGATCTATGCAAGGATCCTAATTGACACCAAATAACATTCCAAACAGGTTCTCATGACAATGTGTTGGCGGGTGAAAAAAACTACATAAATGCTACATATTTACTTTATCAATCAATGACTGATAAAGTAATTACGTAGATCCTTTAGTAATTGATAAATGGATGAGTGCAGAAGTGTTTTATGTTTTAAATACAATAAGATAAGATTGAGAACAAAACTCTTTAAACGTTATCAAATTGTTAATGAAATAACATTCCTTCAACTTCATTGAAAATTTATTCTGATTTATATAAGGTTA
Source organism: Hydra viridissima (assembly GCF_058129835.1). Lineage (NCBI taxonomy): Eukaryota > Metazoa > Cnidaria > Hydrozoa > Anthoathecata > Hydridae > Hydra > Hydra viridissima. The sequence continues at coordinate 21,275,690 of NW_028324300.1, read as the reverse complement.
TAAAAAAAACTTTTTCCATTATTTGTTTATCAAGAGTTCTTACAACTACTTTTTAACCTTTTAAAGAAATAAAAATATTTTATTACCTTCCATAAAAATTAAGATTTATAAATATTTGATATGAAAAATAATAAAAAAAAAACACTCAAAATTCAAGTGCATTAAAAAGGAAATATAACTTCTTTGCTCTCTTTTCATATTGCTCCTTTGAAAAGCTTAAGTTTTTTTATGGTGAAAAACTTTGAATTTAAAACAGGCATTTTGTACATTTTTAGATAAGATTTTAACTAAATGGTCCATATTTTTATAGCATATAAATCAATTTTCAAATGGAACCCAAAATACCAAAAACCTTTGAGATTTTTGCTTAGTAAACCCTTTAATTATCGCAACTAGTTGTGTTCAAGTAATGGGGAAAATGATTTAAGTGATTTTAAGTTATTTGTTTGGAATTAATTAAGAAACTTTATTAATTTTAACTAACTTCCAGACAATTAAATACTATACACATTTTAGTGTGATAGTACTTTATAAGTGTGAAAGAATGTAACAACTAAACTTTCAAGTTAGAACACAAAAGACGTGTCAATCATTTTATCACTCAATGATTTTCTTAGCTCATTAATTAAAAATTCAGCAGCGCTATAACATCTTTCTGCTTCAAATGATGATGGTGACAAAGACTTTAAAGCACACTGCTATTTTTATCAGTCAATGACTGATAATATAATTATGTAGATGCTTAAGCACTTAATAAATGGAGGAGTGTAGAACTGTTTTATGTTTAAAATATCATTAAATTGTTAAATGAAATAACATCTCATCAACCTCATTGAAAGTTTATTCAGATTTATAAAAGGCTACAAAAAAACTTTTTCTGTTATTTGTTTATGAAAAATTACTTTGTTTTTCAACATGTATCAAAATATATCAAAAGATTCTTAACCTTTTAAAGAAATTAAATTATTTTATTACCATCCCTTCAAATTTAAGATTAATAGAAATTTGTTGCGAGGAATTTAAAAATAAAAAACTCAAAAATTAAGCGCATAAGAAAGCAAATATAAAAAAATTTATTCAGATGTAAATAAATACTTTTTGCTATAATTCATTTTAATGTAAGCTTTTTTTTCTTTGGATAATTTTAGAATAGACTCTTTTTGAGATTGATCATGCTGATTTGGGCCTCTAAATATATTAAAAGGCCCACAATTCCAATATTTCTTCTTTCATCATTAAATCCAAAAATTGAATGCAACTCTTTTCATCATTGAATCCAAAAAAACATCAGATAAAGTTCATCTTAATCTTTTATTTCTGTTAAAAAAAAAAAATTACAAAATTTTTTAGCTTCAAAAAGACAAATAGCTTTTCTACAAAGAACATCAGCATCAGCTTTAATAATTTCTAAACCGTTTCTGATTTATCAAGCAGATATTTGGGAGGTTGTCTAATGATATTAGACAAAGAAATCTTGAAATTATGTTAAACAAAAATTCTTCAAGAAAACAGCAACAAAAATCATTAATTATCGGAGGTGACCTTTTAAAAATTTTTTTAACAATATGAATTTTTGATGTTTTTAATTCCATCAAGCTCACATAGTTCAAAAGTATCTTCATTAAGGTAATTTTTCTCAATTGACAGAAGTTTGATCATTTCATGATCATCATCAACTACTTTAGCATCCTCTTCTATGTTGTCACTGCAAGTCTTTATTTTCTACTAGATTATTTGCTTTTTTATAAGTTACATTAACTAATGCCAAGAAAGATGGTTGATGAGTTATTCAAGAATCTTCTGCTTTTTCTCTTAACCTGGCTCCATCTCTAACCATTCCAAAAAAATGGATTTGACTCTTCAAACTCTGTTTCAATCAATTTAAGACCATCTTTAGCCTTATTTGAACTAAGAATCCTCATCATTCCAAGTCATTGAGCTGAACTGTCTGAAAAGTGTAAGTTTAGGCACATATATCTTTGATTTCTATTAGAAATCCATTCAGCTAGAGCAATCAAAATCTATCATCATAATCAATCACTTTTGAAAAACCATAAATCATTCCAATTTTTTTTTTGTATTCCAAAAATGTTGAAGTCATATTTTGGCTTGAACTCTGATTTATAATATTTTGAACAGCCCATCCTTTGGAATATCAATACTTTATAGCACCTTTTATATGAGAATAAGATCAACAGCAACAATTCTAGCAAAAACAAGTTCATAAAGATCATTTGTTGGAAAAACTGGTAACAATTCAAAGTTGATTTCATCATTTAGTCTCAGATTAGGGCTTGAATTCAAACTTAATGTTAATCTTGTCAATGAAGTATGGCGAGAAACTCATATCACTTTTTTTTATTTTTATCTTTTCTACTCTTTCTAAATAATGAAGTAATGCTGTTGCTGCTTGTTTTGTCTTAAAAGTTGAAGGACAATATTTTCACTTAACAATATTTCAATCCCTTGTAATTAAAACATATTTCTAAATTTCAGATTCCTTTTTTCTGAGAAAGCTCCTCCCATTCACTTCCATTTTTAAGTTATTTTTTAAAGATTAATAAAAGTATACACATAACAAGATAAGATAAGACAAGATAAGTTTAGACAAGATAAGCATAAGTAATATATGAGACAAAACTACTAGAAATAAAACAAAGGCAAAAAACAAAACAAATTCTTAAGACGCCTGGCCATGTATTCAGCAAAATCCATTGAGGTTGGCATGGCAAAACAAAGCCAATAAATCAAAATGTAAACCAAAAAAAGGTAACATTCTATTTTTAGGGAAGCTGTCTGCAAAATTGATAATCACTTTGGTGTAACACATATATGGAAGTGTACAATTATATAGTTTTATAATTTTATATTTGAAATGGAATTCATCAATGGCCCAAAGAAGATTTGTGCAAGCTTATGAATTGTTGTTGTTGTTGTTATAATATTATTATTAACACGTTGACTGCCAATAGGATTTTCGTAAAATGTCTAAAAATTATTTTCACATTTTAGGTTTATTTTAAGTAGAATAGGTCAAAATAAAAGTATTTCATTTGTTTCGAGATATTTTTGAAGTGATTTTTGTGTTTTTTTAAGTGTCCCCCACCGGTGGCCGACGTGGCGCCAATGCCCATAGCCGAAGGGCAGAATGATAAGCTAAAGTTAATGTCATGTCGGCCACCGGTGGCGGACGCGGCTCAATTGGAATACCCCGGTGTCGGCCACCGGTGGCTGACATGACAGTCAACATGTTAATATTATCATAATTATTATTATTATCATAATTATTATTAAAGTTGTTTTGTAACTACTTTGTACATGATTACAAATTTTTATAACTTGTTCTTTGCTCTAAGAGCAAAAAAAAAAAACCTAAATGTCTTAACCAAGAACAAAAGTAGTGATAAAAATGATAATTATAATAAATTTACACTTTTTTTAAAATTACATGTTATTAGTGAAATTTCCAGTATATTTGTGTTTACAGAAAGTTTAGAATATTTAAATAAAACCGAATAAAACACTTACATTAAGTCACTTTCATGATTAATTTTGAAGCAATCATTTTCAATATATTTATTAAACTTCTCTTTTTTGACTCCACGATCTTTAAAATCTTTGCATTCATCATTTACATACCGAAAGCAATCTTTACAACTCCATAGTTGATTTTCATCATTACTGATTTTAACTTGGATCTTTTCAACAATGTCTTCAGACCAATTATCTAACACTTCTTGAATGCTCCCACTCTTTTGGAAATCTGCATTTTCTGAAGGTAAAACAAAAACTACTAAATACGAATTGCATCTTGAACAAACGTCTGCAATGACATGTCTAAGATAATACTCCTCTGGTTTCACTAAGACAATAACAACTTCTGATTCTGCTCCGCACATTGCCCTGCTGTCAGCTACAAGCACATTAAGTTTACTTTCTTTAATTTTCTGGTCACAGAAATCTTGTCTTCAATTGTTGGGGTGTATTTTTGTAAATGTGGCGTATAAACTACTGGTTGATGATTTTCAATAGTATATATTGCATATGCAACTGCTTTAACTTCATCCATGTCGTTACATATAACAGTAGTGCCCCTAACTTTGTCAAAACAAATCTTCTCCAATATAATTGATAAAACCTTTGCAGAGCTTTCTTCCATCCAGTTTAGGGAAGGAAGAAATATTATTTTAGGTTTTTCGTCTTTGATTGAATGTCCACAAACCCCAGGTTTAAAAACAAACTGAGTTTCAATATAATTATTTGATTTAACAACATTTTGAAGGTTTGATACTATCTTTGCCCCTTGATCTAAATCATAATCATGATAACCTTTTACAGTTGTGGCATCATCTTTCTGTTTGATATTATCTTTTTTGTTTGACACTATCTTTGCCCCTTGATCTAAATCATAATCATGATAACCTTTTACAGTTGTGGCATCATCTTTCTGTTTGATATTATCTTTTTTGTTTGACACTATCTTTGCCCCTTGATCTAAATCATAATCATGATAACCTTTTACAGTTGTGGCATCATCTTCCTGTTTGATATTATCTTTTTTGTTTGATACTATCTTTGCCCCTTGATCTAAATCATAATCATGATAACCTTTTACAGTTGTGGCATCATCTTTCTGTTTGATATTATCTTTTTTGTTTGATACTATCTTTGCCCCATGATCTAAATCATAATGATCTCTTACAGTTGTAGCATCATCTTCCTGTTTGATACTATCTTTCTTGTTTGATACTATCTTTGCTTCTTGATTAAAATCATAAATCATGATATCATGATAAGCATCATTTTTCTGTTGAACTCTAGATGAATGTCCTTGCTGTGTCATACTTTGTGCAGTGTTAAGATTAGTGATCTCTGTTTTTATTGTTTTAGTTATTTGTTCATTACTAACTGTTTTTTGTTGTACTAAGTTGCTTATGTTATACTGAGTTTCAATACTATGTGATTCAAAAACAGAGTTATGCTGAGTTTTCATATTACTATGTGAGTCATTATCTTTTTCATGACTTGATTCTATGTTGGATTTCTGAAACAAAATAGTATTTGATTTACTAATAGTGTCTTGAGCAGAATCAATTAATGATTTAATAGATTCTGTAACTCTCATTGACTTATCAAGAGCTATGTTCTTCATCCCTATCTTTTCTTCATTAAAACAAGTACTTTCTAATAATTGTTGCTTGTCACCTTTATTTAAATATCGATTCTTCTCAATACTTTTAGGTATAAATACCACTAAAGATTCTTTTAAAAGTGAGGAAAACAACTTCTTTAACTGATTTGCATCTTCTTCTCTGACATATTCTCCAGGAAGTTCATCAAGTACAAAGCTTACTTCAGTACTGCTATTTTCACTATAATATTGCATTAATTTTGGGAGAGAAATATCATTGTTTTCATACATATTTTCATTTCTACACATATGCTGCCATAACTCTAACAAGTTCTCACACACAATTTCAACATTGCTCTTTGAGCCTTTCTTTAAACTTTCAGTAAACTTTTTCATCTCACATTGTAATAAAGAAAAATGGTCACAGCAAATGTAATACAAAGTGGACTTTTTTAATGATTTCTCATAAAATCTTTTTACAATCTGTTTCCCAACCACGGATTTTCCAAACCCAAATCCACCAGAGATGATTTTTTTAAGTTCCTTGTCATTAATTGCATTCATTTGTTCAGGGTTAAGAATCAATGACTTAATCTGTTCTAAAGTACTTGATTTGAGTGTGGGCAAGCTCTCATCACGTTTAGCAATAATCAACATGGTTAACCCTATAACTTGCTTAAAAAGTTCTTCATTATGCACTTCATTTATTCTATTGGAGTTTTCATCTGAACAGTATTTATAAAATTTATTGCGCCACCATTGGTTTAAAGTCTGATATGTTTTAAGTTCATCTTGGCATATAAATAGAACATTGCACAGTTTAAACTTTGAAGAAAATTGGAAAGTTAGCTCTTTTTTTAAATCCTTTCTTTCAACTGAACAACAAGCAACTACTCCTAATATAGTTAAGGCTTTTTTTTCAATAACAGGTTTGTTGATACTTGCAAAATATTTGACATCAGCAGAGCAGTTTTTAGATTCTTGGTTGATGCAATCTGATGAAGAAGCAGCACGAACAATAAAAATCAAATTAATTTTTGAGTAAAATATTACAACTCTATTGGCTGAAGATTGTTTAATATGATTCTGAGGCTTAAAATTTAATAAGATTGCATGGTGATATAGGTCATAATCAGATAAGACAGCACGAATACCTTCTGTAAGCTCTTCTTTAAACAGTTCAGTAAACAACCGCGAAATGCTCATAGTGTCCATTTGTTCTTCAACTGTCAAGGGAAAACAAATTACTTGGGTAAGATCAACAAAATTTTTTTCAAAATATTCCATTGCAAACTCTTGAATGGGTTTTTCTTTTGATATTTTAGATTCAGAACCCACTTTATCTCTCCAGTCCAAATACTCTGCCATAGAAGGATTTTGATCAATCCAAGGGAACTGATTGCTGAAACACGGATCAGGTATTATGATGCTCAATTGATTACATGAAATTTCATACCTGCACCATTCTTAAAAAAAAAATTTTTTTCAATTTTAAATATTGGAGAAAAAAAATTAATTATTCAAAAACTTCTTCAAAAAGAATATAAATAAAAAAACTTTATATAGAATAAAAGAATTTTTTAAAGTTAACAGCTAACTAAAATATTTTAAGATTCACATTTTGAAGTTAAATATATACCATTAATCAAAACCTCAAAACTATTTGATTGCCATTTTTTTCCTTTTGAGTCTTCAAATGAAAAAAGAAATTCAACTGTAGCATAATCTTTAAAGTTTTCAACTTTGACAAATAAGACTTTCTCTTCCTGTTTGGCAATGTAATAAAAATCTGATTTGTTGTAACCTTTACTGATAACTTCCCATTGGATCTCAGATTCTTTAGGTTTAAACTCTACTTTTGAGAGCTGTTCATTGTCTGTCAGTAAATACTTGAATACACAGCCACCTGGAAATTTTTCTACAATTCTAAATGAAACAAATTTTTAACAGTAATTTTAAATCATTTGTAGTGCTTTTTTTAAATTCTCTTTTATTTCAAAATATGAAAGAAAAGGGAAGAGCTATGTAGTAAGATTAGACACAGTATCTAAGAGTTAGGATTCACAGCACCAAAAAAGTTGATGAAAAAATGTCTTACAGATTACTCTTTATGTCTGGACTCTTTGGTGTTTCTAAAAATTTTTAAATTTCATTAAAAAACATTTGAACTGACTTTGGTTTTAAACCAACTTGTTTAGAAAACTGGGAAAAAGAAAACTGTAATATAGTTTTTTCTATTTAAGTTTACTTGAATAAATTAACATTGTTTAAATTCTTTAGTAGTCATTGTTATAAAAACCATTAAAGGATTGTCAGGTGAATGAATTAAAAACCAAATATCAGCTTTTATGTTGATGATAACAAAGAAAAGAAGTAGGGGGGGGGGGGGGGGAATAGAGATAAGGGGAAGAGGAAATTGCTACTACAATAAGTGTGTTATGGTAGCAGCTGTTGCTTATGACAGATTCTAACTTTCTTTTGAACTCAAAATTTTATTATTAAATGTCTTTAAAAAAAAAATTAACTTTCTTTTATGGTAGAAAAGTTTTGGTGGAAAACCATAAGTGATCAAAAAGCAGGGATAACTAAAAGGATTTCTCTCTTTTGATAGCTCAAGGCTGGTGAAATGATCAAGATTATTTACTTATTGTTGTAAAGACAAGGTCAAGGTCATAAAATGAAGTAAGAGGCAATAAACAATAGTGGTGTATTATATTTATTAAAAAAAAGGGAAAATAGTTCTTGTAATAGGAATTACAGTTCTTATAACAAGAACTATTTTCACTTCATACCACTTGATATGTATTACCATTGTTATATATTGACAAATTTATTGCCTTTATATCAAATAAATTGCTTTTAATTGCATGGATTATGGTATTTAAATTTATTACCTGCTATAAACTGCTGCTTATTACTATTTTTAATTTATGCAATACGCTTCTCAATACATCCTTTTTCAATAACTTTATTGATTAAAGCTTAAATTGTCTTTTGCTTAATTTCTAGTCTAAAAATTCAAAAATCACTATTTCATTATAAAAAATACTCTTTTAAAAACCGCATACAATTTTTTGCATTTAAAAAATTACTAAAGGTTTTTCTACTAAAATGTAAATATTGTTCTCACTAAAAGAGAGCATTTTTAGGTAAAATAGAAATGATCAAAATATTTTGTAGTGACAATATCAAACAAATTATCTAATCTTGAGAACTTATTTTTTAAAAGCAATTCGTATTTGAAATATTTTCAGATGTCCTTTCTTGACAGTTATTTTTTATTTAAGAGTTTATGTTCATAGGGCTGTAAAAAGCATACGGTTTGAAAGTTTGTTCAGTCAAATATGAATCAGTTAGACATTCCTCTAGAGAATATTTACCTCTTTCTTGCATAATAGATAAACTAGATTTTTGTGGTTCTAGCAATTTTCAATTAAGTTCTTTCATTCTCTCAGGCTAAATGTAGCCAAAACAAGTGTTTTTTACAAAAGAACTCTAATTCAAATGGTATCAACTTCTTGCTTTAGATTAGTTACTCATTCAATTCTGAATAAATTTTTCTCCATCAAACCGAAAATAGATTCAATTTAATTCAAATCTGGTGACCACATTGGCCAGAGTTATCAATTTATTTCATTTTCTTCCATCCAAGTTTGACCATACCTTATTAAACTGTCACCATTAGTTTTTGATCAACCAGCATGTCAGCTGATGGAACTATGCTATTAGACAAACCTAGCCATTCTGATTAAAACAGCTCCCAAATACCAGTATTAACTACACTTTGGAACACCAAAGTGATTACTATGCTTTTCAGATTTAAAACTTTTAATAAGATCTTTGCTTTTCCTATTTATTACCTAAAAGTTACTTTCATCACTGATCTCTGGTCATTATTTTTGATTTTCTGAAAATGATGGCTAATGACTGGTCAAACACCAATGTTTTTTCTAAATGTTTATAACTTATTTCAAAAAACCTAATTTTCAAGGTTTTAATTCGGTTAGTTCATATTCAGTTATCTGCCAATTTGTTACTTTGCTTACTGTTTATCAAACCATTTCTATCAATTTAGCTTTTAGATCTTTACAAAATATCCCTAAAAATCTTAAGTGTGACTAAACTGGTCATTGTTGCAACTAGCTAGCAAGGATATGAGTAAAGAGCAAGAAGAGGAGTTTCAGTTTAGTTAAAAAGAAATAATTGGCAATCAAGTAAAGCTTTTTAAAGTTTATTTAAAAGAAGGACTGACTATTAGAACTGAAACTAAAAAAATGACATGAACATACTTTCTCAAGTACCAACGATATTGTGAACAAGAGAGAATGATACTAAAAGCAACAGCATTTGTAGTTGGTGACATGTAAATAATAATGATGATGATGATGATGATGATGATGATGATGATGATGATGATGATCATATGGATATTCGGTATCGCAACCTAAATGTTCTGTATTGCAACGCGTTTTTCGGTAAAGCAACCTTAGATTCGATTTTGCAACTTTCATGTTCGGTATTGCAACTTTTAGACCGCGATCTGTGCATGCTAATCGCATTGGTCTGTGACCTCCCTCTCAGAACCAAGTAATTTTTTCAAAAATAGTACTTTGTAATATGTAATAACATTATCGAAAAAGTTCCCAAGTTTTTCTTCTGCAGTTTTTGAGAAAAAAGTGTTAGAACCCCCTATAAAAATTGATTTACATGACTATCGTTTAGTTTCGTTGAAAATTATAAATAAAAAACAGAACATATTTTTGAATAATTTTTCTCTATCTCATTTAAAATAAATGCGTGCGGCAAATTACTCGTCTTCTTAACAATCGAAACAAAATAAAAACATGGCTGCGGACGAGTCTTGCAAACTCTCATGTCTTATTCATTTTTCAAATTGTGAAGTTGAACAATTAAGAAATTTTACTAATTTAACTTATGAAAAATTTATTTTATCATGAAATGAATGGCTTATGATAAGTGACAAAAATTTAGAAGCTACGGGTATAGCGCATAAAGTTGTAAGTTGCCCTGAAAATTTTGATAAAAACTCTCATTTGGTATATCATCTAAAATGTTACAAGTATTTTACAGATGTGTCTAAAATTGAAAGAGCCAAAAAAGAAAACTGAATAATATATCTGAAAGTTTTAAAATAGAAAAAAAAAAGAAAATCTTCCCGTTTGTCATCAGTTAGTATTTCAACAAATTCTTCAGTTTTGCAGCCATTTTGTATTATTTGCAAAAAAAAAAAATCTTTACTATACAGATTTTCACGACAAAAAAAGAAAAATACAAAAACTTAGTTTATGTCAAACTTTTGATGGTGGCTTATTGCGTCAAGCAGCTGAAAATAAAAATGATGAAAGTATTTTGTTACACATTAAAGACAAGGATTGCGTTGCTGTTGAGGTGAGATACCATAAAACATGTTACAATGAATATACAAAACTTTATAAATCTTTAATACCACCGTCAGAGACATCTACCAGCAACTTAATGTATAAGTTGTCCTTTGAATCATTTTGTAGACAAGTTATTGACACTAAAATCATCAAGTTAAAAAAAGTTTATCGCCTATGTTATCTTACTGAATATTTTATAAAAATTGTTAAAAGAGTAGAAAATTTGGATGCTAGCAATTATAAAAGCTGTCGCTTAAAAAAAAGATTAATAAATTGTTATCCTGATTTGGTATTTTATCAGCCATTTCATCACAGTCAAAGTGAATTTGTTTTTTTTGGGGATAGTGCAGTTGTTTTAAATGAAGAAATTGATAAGCTTGATTCTCAAAGTTCACAAGAGTCAGATCTTTCAGAAAATAATGAAACTGAAAGTGAACAAGAGAATAACTTATTTGATGTTAGTTATTCTGCCTTTCATCAAGTTTGTATGAAAATAAGAGAATCCCTTAGATGTGGAACTGGGATTAAAAGTGGTTGGCCACCACTAGCTTCAGATTTTAGTCTTGAAAATATTGAAAGTGGAATTTCACCTACTCTTTTTAATTTTCTGTCAATAATTCTTGGTTATACAGATGAAGTTAATTACACGAGTTATGTCAATATAGAGTTCAAGCTGAAGTTGAAAGTTTTATCTATTGCCCAAGATTTATTGTTTATCTTTTCAAAAGGTAAAACAATAACATATAAGTCTTTAGCATTAGCTACTGCTATCAAGCAAATGTCCAGTTCCTGTAAACTTGTAAAAATTTTTATTTTATCTACGGTGGCAAAAGGTTTTAAAAATTTTAAATTTTTAAAACCTTTTGCCACCGTAGATGGAACTTTAGTAAAAACAACAAAAAGTAATTTGTTAAAAATTCTTGAAGAGCCTGTTAAAGATTCACTGGTGTTGCCAATTGTTGAAAGTGGAGCTTTACTAGTTGATGCAATGGCACTGTTACAAACACTACAAGTTAGAGTCAAAACGTTTGGTGAGTTAGCTGAATATATATTAAAAGAAGTTATTAATCTGTCCAGCTGTTATGGGTGTCAACGTGTTGACTTTGTTTCAGATAGGTATTTTAATCATAGTATTAAAAGTTTAGAACGAGTAAAAAGAATTACTCATGGAACTTCGATTATTCGTATATTAAATAAACTACAGCCTATACCTTGTCAATGGAAGAAGTTCCTTTCAAATGGCAAAAATAAAGAAGAATTAATAAATTTTTTGTTTACTCATTGGAGTTCATTGAATACATTTTATTTCTCAAATAAGAGTATTTATTTAACCAATGAAGATAAATGTTATCAATTTATGTTATCAGTAAATAATGTGGTAGTATCTGAAATAATCTCTCTTAAATGACCATGAAGAAGCAGATACTCGATTAATGGCTCACTGTTATCATGCAGCTTCATCTAACCAAAATATTGTAATTTGGAGTCCTGACACTGATGTATTTGTCATTGCTTTACATGCTATTAAACATTTTACTGTAAATGTATTATTTGCAACCGGAAATCAAAACAACAAACGTATAATTAATGTAAGAAAAGTAGCTGATCATTGGGGTAGATCTTTTGTAAATGCTGTAGTTGGCTTTCATTCTTTTACAGGTTAATTGGTTAACTTATTATTAATTGGTTAACTTAATTTATCTATCTTTTATGACATGATTTCCCATTCTTTTTTTGTAAGTTTCACTTCCTTAATACAAACATTTAAAACACTGTAAAATTGTATAATGTTTTCCTTTTAGGATGCGATACTACAAGTTCATTTTATGGTAAAGGAAAAGCTTCAGTACTTAAGGTCTTACAAAAAAAAACTGAGTATAAAGGCGTGTTAGCAGAGCTCGGTGAAAATCACTTGATGGCATCAGATTTATTTACTAAAATAGAGAAATTTGTGTGTCACCTTTATGGTAATGACATGGTTTCTTCAGTTAACGAGTTGAGATATGAACTCTTCAAGAGTGGCAATTATAGAGAAGAGCAATTACCTCCAACTTCAGATGCATTAGTACAACACATACTGAGATGTAATTATCAAGCTTATATCTGGAAACATGCCACTATACCTCTATTGAATATGCCAAGTGTTTTGGAACATGGTTGGACGATGGATGGCGACGAATTGAAGATAAAATGGCTGTCAAATGAAATTGCTCCCGATAGCGTATTAAATTTTATTAATTGTAGATGCGCGACTGGTTGTAATACAAAACGATGCTCATGTCGGAATGCAGAACTGACGTGTTCTGATTTATGTCAATGCATTGAATGCGACAATAAAAATTCGAAATTCGCCGAAGATAGCGATGATACTTACAATGGAGTAATTTCAAGTGATTCTGATTCTGATATAATCAACCATTGTAAACTTTTATGTTTGTAAGATAATAAAAATAAATTTAAAAAAGTGAAATGAACAATTAAATGTATTATCAGTTGTTAAAACGATATCTCAAATTAACTTTTAGACTTACACGATAAAAATCAATTCACTCTTATATACCCATGTAAATGAATGTATAATTGGTTATATATTAAAAATATTTCATATATTTATATACAATTTAGTATTTATGCAGTTACAGCTGCTAAGAACAGTTTTTAGATCACTATTTTATATTACACGATAAAAATCGATTCACTCGATAATATAAAATTAAATCGTAAATTTCTCGAAAACTGCAAGAGGAAAACTTGGGAACTTTTCAAATTCAGAATCAGTATACTTTAAAACGCAAATTTGGAAAAAATAAAGTAGTTCTTTTTGCAGCTTGATAAGCTCTTTGTTTTTAATCATTATCATTTTTCGGGTGCCGGTACTTAATTTTCTCGTCCGCCATTGAGTTTTTCTAAGTCGCAGGAGCTACTTAAGTTTTTGTTAGTAATACTGAAATTATCTGAGCAAGAGTAATATTTTTTTCATTCTTTTATTCTTTAAAGTGTTTTTTGTTTGTTTTCAGAAAATATGACGTTTTACTATTTAGCATGCATTAGTTTTAAACTATTTATGCATTAACATATTTCTTATTATCTTCTAGATTTCGCAAAAAATGTCTAACCATTCTGATAGTGATAGGGTTGCTTGTGTGCTATGCAGCAAATTTACTGACATAAAGTTTTTCACCATCGGAGATGGTCGTATTATTTGCAAACCATGCTCCAGTATGCTGGTGTTACTTATATATATATATATACATACATACATACATACATACATACATACATACATACATACATACATACATACATACATACATACATACATACATACATACACACAATTTATTTATAATATTTTATATGGTAAATTTATTTTTAAAGGTAGTTCAAATGACATTGATAATACTAAAGAATTTGTTTGGACAGGTATATATTTGTATAAATTTCATGCACCTATAAGTCAAATGTTTTACTGTGCCATACAACAAAAATTTTTAATTCTGTTTTAAGCATTTCATTTTGTTTACTGGCAAATTAATGGTATTTTATTTATTTAAAATGTCAAAAATGATAACTAATGTCAATGTAAAATGCTTTTATTATCTTAATATTTACAATTTTAGGATTCAGTTTGTTTACTAATGACAGTTTAAACGAAATTGCATCATCCCAATTACTGAAGGCAATATATTCTGGTCAAGTTAGTGTTTTGTTACTGCTTCTAGTAGTTACAAATATTATTTAATCTATCTAAATTTGTTTGTAATTATGTTAAAGCATCTATATAAAGTTATACTAAAATTATTTGATTTTATGTTAAATATTAAATAAATATACTTATCATATCTGTTAAACTTTATAAATAATTATTTTGAGACAAGACCTAAAGTATGGACATAAATTATTCTAATTATAATTTTTTGTTTGTTTTTTATTTAAGTTTGGTTCATTTTTTAGCTATATAGTTACAGACATAATATATACAAAGCAGGCGGGAAAGACAAAAGTATGTATTACTTGTTTATGTTTTAATTGTTTAACTCAAAAGTTTTTTTAAATTAATGAGTTGTAACTTTTTATAATGTAAGGGACTTAACTAGAGTAGTAAACATAGTCTTGTTGTGTTTTATTTTGTTGAATAAATGTTTTTACTGGCAAGTTTCTCTTTTAAGAAAACCTTAGAGACATTGAGCTTCTTGATTTGATGTCAGAAGACCAAACTCACCAGCTTTATCAAGCCTTAGTTTTAACTTACAATAGTATTAAGGTAATATATTCTTCATAATGAGAAGTATGTAAAAATGATTATCTATTGTCTGACTTCAGGATCTATACTACATGATCTTTAATGATCTGTTTGTATAGATCTTTAACAGGAATTTTGTGAATTATTATTTTACTCCTTTTTTGTTTTCTTCAAAGGGAAAATATTAATGCCAAAACTTTTGTTTTTTGTTATATTTCTTTTTTTTTTGTTTGTATTTTTTAGGATGGCGATTATGTTTATAAAGTCCTTGTTCCTGAAGCAATTATATATTTGTTTGCAAAGCTTAAGCAAGTTTCAAGAATTAAAGTATTCTTAATTTTTTTGTTGCTCATAATGTATCTTATTATAATGTTTTCATTTAAATAACAATTTCACTATCTAGTTTAAAATGTTTTTAAAAGGATATTTTCATATTAATAGGCTGAAGTTATTCTAAGCTCATATATTTCTTAAAGTTCAGTTGTAAATTTAAAAAAAAGTTAATCAGTAAAGTTTTAAAATGTTTTTCTCATTAATTTTTTTAGAAATTCAGAAATTTTGTGTGATTTACTGGAATCAGAATATGAGTCTGGTAAGCAGAAAAGATTGTTTGCCATATATGCTAATGCCTGTATTCCATACATACCTCTGCCTGATTATAATCTTGTTACAGAATGCTTTATAATATCTAGAGTGTCATATATCATTCAAATCTGTAAATAATTTTTCTGTGAATAATTTTTAGAAATTCATGATGCTCCAGATGAGGAAAAGGTATTATACATTACTATGTTTTTTAACACTCTCATATTTTTTTCTTATAATTCTTAACTACTTTTTATCATTTATAAATAAAAAAAAATTAAAGGTTTTAAAATTTTAAAAAGTTGCTGCTTTTCTTCTATTATAGCAAAGAAGACATGATAAACAAGATATTATAGATTTATGTGATGAGTTTATAATAAAACAAGTGATTGAGGAGTTGGTGTTAGAGGTAACTAAAGCTAAAAACAGTTTATAGTTTTTAACTTTTAATAGTTTTTAATAATCAACCTTATGTTTTTTAACTTTATAATACTTTGCATTTCTCAAATCTAACTTTGTCATTTTTTAGGCTAGTTTAGTTGATGAAATTGATTTCAGTGTTCTGAATTCAGAAGAGGTTTGTATTGGTTCAAGTGATGCGAGTTTTACATATTATCATTTTACTTATGTTATTTATAAACCTACATTTATTATTTATATTTTTGTTTGTTACATTTTTCTGTGTTTTTGTTTTGTTTTTAGAAATCTTGTGAGGAAGTTACTAAAAAAAAAGTTTCATGTTCAGAGTTACTAGAAGCAACTGAAGATAGTGGTATTACTGATGATCCTCTGGACATTTCAGTAAATGTGAGTATATTAATTAGAAATAAGCAATATATTTTGTTGATAAATTACTTATCAAAATTATTGAACTACGTCATTTAAATGTTAATTTTATTTAAGCTTTGTAATTTTTATTTTAAAAACAAAATATTACAATAACTTTAATATATTGTTTACATAGGAGTACATGAGTGATATGTTAAATGTTTACAAAAAGTTTGGAAAAAGTTTTGTAAGTGAAATTTTATGATTAGTAGCAATTTTTTTATACAGATGAGAATTTGATGGTATAAGTGTGTAAACCATACAAAAATAAAATATTGACTTATTTTAAGGAACTTTATAAAAAACCTAATAACAGCTGGCTCGATTTCATTTGAATTAAATTGATTTTTTTCACCAGTGCTAATTTTTTATTATCAGAAAGAGAAAAATGAGATCTTAAACAGTGCAGTTGGCAGGTAAATGACTTTGTAAATTATGATAGTACAATATTTAACTTTACCTTTCTTTTTATTTTAATGAATTAGTTTAAAACTGCCTAACAAAGGAATAATGATTTTATATTTAAAACTAATTGTAAGCGGAGAGACAATGGCAAAAAATGAAGAAACAAGATTAGGAAGTATGTTGACTGGATATATGAGAATGGGCATGGTGTCTTCAGCAGAAAAGGTAATATATGTGTTTGTGTTTTTTCTGCAATTGTTTTATTTAAAAATATATTTGTAAAATTTTTCATAGCTTTTTTCTCAATGGAAAGAAACAAAAAAGAACAAAGAAGTTAATCAGTCTAGCATTAGTTGCAGACAAAAAGTTACTTGCCCTATTCCAGGATGTAGTGATGTAATAATAGATCTACCAAGGCATTTACGTTCTAGTAAGCATAAGTGGTCAAAGGAAGATTCAAAGAAGGCAAGGGGGGTCTTTGATTTAAGGAAAGAAAGATCAAGTAATTCAACTGAGAAAAAACCACGAAAAAGTATTAAGTATATCTGCCCATTATGTAATATTGTAACTAAAAGAGTTCATGATCACTTATATAAAGCACCACACCACCTAAAAAATGATCCAGAAAAGTACAATTATCTACTAAAAATTAAAAAACCTTTTTTTGAAAATAAGCCTTTACAAATTCAACTCCCTTTTTCATTCAAAAAATCTATAAGAGATGTTGAAAGACCAGAATATGCTAGTCCAGAAGATACTTCATCTGAAAGTGATATAAAATTATCAGACAGTGATTCACAATGTTCCACTGCAAACCATACTTTTTCCTCAAAAACAAATTTTACTGACTTTCTTGAGATGTTTTGTTTATATTTAAAAAGTCCATCTGGTGGTATGAAAGATGGGAAAGCAGCGATAAATGAGATGAATCAGGTTAGAAGGATGATGGAGATTTTATGCTCTGATCCTCTTCAAGCTTCATACCATCTGTTTTTTGATTTAAAAAGTTTTCAAGAAGTTTGGTTTGAATAGTCAAAGAAAAAAGGATTTGAGCCTGGAGCGAAGCGGTCCTATTTGTTATCTTTGAGCCACTTTATGGATTTTATTTTGAGATCTAAGTTAACACCTATGGTAGCAAATGTTTTACCCATTGATGAAAGTATTTCAGCTGAACTAATTTCTCTCTGTCAAAAAGAAATTTCAAAGTGGCGGAGTTCTCTCAAGCCTGGAGAAAAGGATAGAGAATATGCTGTTATGATCAAAGATGCAGAAGATGTTATTCCAAAGGAAGTATTTTTTGAAGTACAAAATAGTCCTTTTAACAATCAAATTATTGAAAAGACCAAGGAAATCTTTAAAAAATTCAATAATAGACCAGAGGAATATATTTCTAATCATACAACTTTTACAAACGTCAGAGACTCCATATGTTTTTCATTAATAACTAATAACATTTCAAGATCTGGTGCTATATCAAATATGAAAACTGAAGAATATGCAAAAGGAACACTTTCACCCACAGGCAGCTATGTTGTGCTGGTAAAAAAACACAAAACTGGAAGAAATTATGGCCCATGTCAAATAATAATTAATCCTGATTTAAAACATCTTTTTGATTGTTATCTGATTGTTAACTGAAAATTTTTTTATAACTTGGTCTGGTTGTGCACTTACTTCTGGAGATATTTCTACACAATTAAATTCTTTTTTTTCAAAATGTTTGCCTAATAAGGATCGTGAGCGAAATACCTGTGCAACATTAATTCGCAAAAGTCTCGTCACATTTATCTATGATCACCATCCTGAAATGAAATCTGATCTTGCTTCTTTAATGAAACATAAACAGGAAACTGGGGAGAGATGGTACTACCTTAACAAGAAAAAGAAAGAAACATGCAACACTTCAGAGAAGGTAACAAATCTGTTGTTTGGCTCATCTTCAACATCAACATCCAAACTTGATTCATCTGAAACTCCAACATGTTCTAAATATTTGTCTCCACAAAAATTAATAAATGAAGTTTATGACAAAGATAAATTATTAAATGTACCAGTTGACGCCAATAAAGATATACTGAAAATGAGTGACAACAAATATAAATTGAGAATGCCTTCAAAGCGCAAAAATTCTAATTCTGATGATAGTGACTTTGACCCACAAAATTATGAAATTATCGCTCCATCAAAAAATAGGCCTTGGGATGAACAAGAAATGAAGGAGCTTTTATTAGTATTTAAAAACTGTGATTTATCACTTATAACTCAACAAGTGATACGTGACCATATCTCTTCAAATCAAGTGCTTAAATCTTGTTCAACTAAACAAATTTATGATAAACTCCACCATATGGCACGGAAGCAGATACTTAACAGCTTAGAATCTGTTGATTCTGCGAAAAAAAAGGTCTGTTTTTCAAAAGACCAAACAAGTCTTATAAAAATCTTATTTGTTTCTGAAATATCGGGTAAGTCAGCTATTTCTGAAGAAAAAGTAATGAGAGTTTTGGCCAATAATGGCCAAACACAAGGCATATTGAATAGTTTTACCTCATCTCAGCTGGTAGCTAAGGTTAGGTATGAAAGAAGCAGAGTAGTTTCAAAACAGAAAAAGTGAAGATATTGTACTCTCCTTCTAAATTTAGTTCTGTTTTTTGTTTAGATTATTTCCATTATCATTTTATTAGACTTTGTTATTTAGTAACTTCAAGAGATTCATTTTGTTTGTTATAGATATTATGATAAAGTGTTTTTACTTTTGAATTTTTTTCCTGTTAAGACTTTTTTAGTTATTTAGTAACTTCAAGAGATTCATTTTGTTTGTTATAGATATTATGACAAAGTGTTTTTACTTTTGAATTTTTTTCCTGTTAAGACTTTTTTAGTTATTTAGTAACTTCAAGAGATTCATTTTGTTTGTTATAGATATTATGACAAAGTGTTTTTACTTTTGAACTTTTTTCCTGTTAAGACTTTTTTAGTTATTTAGTAACTTCAAGAGATTCATTTTGTTTGTTATAGATATTATGACAAAGTGTTTTTACTTTTGAATTTTTTTCCTGTTAAGACTTTTTTAGTTATTTAGTAACTTCAAGAGATTCATTTTGTTTGTTATAGATATTATGACAAAGTGTTTTTACTTTTGAATTTTTTTCCTGTTAAGACTTTTTTAGTTATTTAGTAACTTCAAGAGATTCATTTTGTTTGTTATAGATATTATGACAAAGTGTTTTTACTTTTGAATTTTTTTCCTGTTAAGACTTTTTTAGTTATTTAGTAACTTCAAGAGATTCATTTTGTTTGTTATAGATATTATGACAAAGTGTTTTTACTTTTGAATTTTTTTCCTGTTAAGACTTTTTTAGTTATTTAGTAACTTCAAGAGATTCATTTTGTTTGTTATAGATATTATGACAAAGTGTTTTTACTTTTGAACTTTTTTCCTGTTAAGACTTTTTTAGTTATTTAGTAACTTCAAGAGATTCATTTTGTTTGTTATAGATATTATGACAAAGTGTTTTTACTTTTGAATTTTTTTCCTGTTAAGACTTTTTTAGTTATTTAGTAACTTCAAGAGATTCATTTTGTTTGTTATAGATATTATGACAAAGTGTTTTTACTTTTGAATTTTTTTCCTGTTAAGACTTTTTTAGTTATTTAGTAACTTCAAGAGATTCATTTTGTTTGTTATAGATATTATGACAAAGTGTTTTTACTTTTGAATTTTTTTCCTGTTAAGACTTTTTTAGTTATTTAGTAACTTCAAGAGATTCATTTTGTTTGTTATAGATATTATGACAAAGTGTTTTTACTTTTGAATTTTTTTCCTGTTAAGACTTTTTTAGTTATTTAGTAACTTCAAGAGATTCATTTTGTTTGTTATAGATATTATGACAAAGTGTTTTTACTTTTGAATTTTTTTCCTGTTAAGACTTTTTTAGTTATTTAGTAACTTCAAGAGATTCATTTTGTTTGTTATAGATATTATGACAAAGTGTTTTTACTTTTGAATTTTTTTCCTGTTAAGACTTTTTTAGTTATTTAGTAACTTCAAGAGATTCATTTTGTTTGTTATAGATATTATGACAAAGTGTTTTTAATTTTGAATTTTTTCCTGTCAAGATTATGTAGAGCATCCTTCTCTTGTCTAGCAATTGGTGGAGTGTTAGTGGGTTTATAGGTAAAAAGGGCGCCCGCTATTTGCACATGAAATATGTATGTTTTAAGATTAAGTTAGGTGCATTTTTAAAGCAGCCTCTTATACTTAACTTAAGTAAATGTTTTTGAATTCATTTTCTTAACATTATGTTATTAGGCATTTTAATGAAAATAAAGGTTATACATCTTACAAATCATCATACTATATCTAAGTATCTAAGCTATTTTGGTATCTGGGTTCAAATCCCAGGAGTGTATTTGATAACACTCAATTACCAATAGTACAGATATTTATTTTGTAATTGTTTGTTGTAGGTAAAATAAGTATTATGCAAAAGTATTAACTTCAAATTTGAATGATTTTTTTTCCAATTTCTTTTGGAATTAAGCTTACCGTTCGATATAGAAGAGTTTTATTCCTTAGAGATGATGCTATTGAAGTTTGGCAAAGTAATGTTCAAGAAAATGGAAAGCTTGGCTGCTCCTCGGCCTGAATGTACCTCAAAATTAACATTAGATTTAAATGTAAATTTCTATGGCGCATTAAAAAATGAAAATGATTTCACCATTTTTCCTTTTTTGAAAAGTAGTAATGTTTATAGGATTTATCATGCCTAGTTTTTAGTAAAACAATAACTTAATTTAAATAAGTGACGTTACTTAATCACACTTTTTTTTTTATACTAAAAATCTCTAAACTCTACATTTACACAGAGGTATTTTAGAAAAAGAAACCTTTTGATTAGACGAGGTTATTTATTAATACAAGAAAATCTCTAATTTAAAAACAAAAATCGCATTTTGGAGACATGGTCAAACGTTTAAAGACCTTGCTAAGTAGAACTCAAGTGAAAATGAATAGCTTGAAAAGAAGGACCTTTAATGAAGCTACTATTTTAACTGGATGTTCACGCCGGTTTCTTTGCGTCTCTTCTTTTTTTATATTCCATATTCTAACACGTTTTAGTTCAACCCTCTTTTGCACCTGCTATTTGTGTGTTATAAATATATAACCACTTATATTTGGCGATATGTATTCGAAAGCACAAACTAGATCCTTAACCTGTAGACGCTATTACTTGAGTTATAGCATTTTAAGAACTGTAGCGTTTTGTAGGCATTATTTTTCAGCGTCTTAGTGTAAACATATCTTTATTTTTGTATGAGCCATATACCTGATCCAGAAAAGTGATACCTAAGTATCATATAAAAAGTTATAACTGATAAACCTGAGTTCTGGGTAATACTTTTAAAGATTGGTTACAGTTATATTTGTAAGTTTGGTTACGGTTTAGAGTTTGGATTTTATGAGTAAAATTTGGAATTCATTTAGAGTTTGTGCAGGTTATAGGTTAGGCGTACAGTAATTTTAACGTAAACATTAATTAATTAAAGGAGGAAGGTTTAAAAGTAAAATAAATATTAAAAAAATATTCTGTATTCTATAATTTTTGAGTGTTTATCCACAAAAAACGGGCCTGTTCGGTATTGCAACCCGGACAAGTTCGGTATTGCAACGCATAACATTTAAAAGTGAAATACTGAATTATTAAATTCATTTTTGACGCAAAGAATCTGTTTTTAAGACATTCGACATCATAAATATTACATCCACCTAATAAAAGAATCTAAATTAGCCACCAAAGAAAATGTTAAATTTTCGTTTTTCCTTAAATCAAAGAAGAGTTTATCTAAATAATATATTATATAAAGTTTAGTTGAACTTCGTAAGTTCAAAATCCTACTTTGATCCAAAAATAACCCTTTGGTGAGGACGTGGATATCTTTGATTTATGGCTTGATTTGATGAGAATTAATCTCAAAAACATATCCGATTGTCGATTTAATGATCCCTCTATTCCAAAGGCATTTTTTGATGAGTTCGGTAAAGCAACGCAATTTTTAAAACAACTGCTATATTTAAAGTTTAAGCGCTCAAATGTTTTTAAAACTAACATATCCAAGAAGGAAATAAATATTCAAGTAAAAATCACCAAAAAATTTTTTTATTACTTGAAATTAAAACGGCTAAATTCCAAAATCATGTGTGCCGATGTTCGGGTTGCAAAACCGAACAGAGATCCACATACTGATGATGATGATGATGATGATGATGATGATGATGATGATGATGATGATGATGATGATGATGATGATGATGATGGTGGTGATGGTGATGATGACGATGATGATGATGATGATGATGATGATGATGATGATGATGATGATGATGATGATGATGATGATGATGATGATGATAAGAACAACAACAACAACAGCAACAACAACAACAACAACAATAACAACAGCAACAACAACAATAATAACATTAATAAAAATAAAAACAATAGCATTAGCAGTAAAAGAACAATGCTATTAATAAAATAAATAAAAATAGTAGTAACATTAAAAGTAATAGCAATAATGATAATAATAATAATGATTATAATAAATAAATATAATAATGATAATAATGAGAATAATAATAATAACAATAGTAATAATAAAAATAGTAATAAAAATGAACAATAATGAAAATAACAATATTAATAAAAATAACATTTTAACAGCAACAGTGATAATAACATAAAAACAACAAGAATAAAAATAACAGTAATGAAAATAGTAATAACAATTCTACCTTGTTTAAAAATCTTATAATATGATCTATTAAAACTAGAAATTTTATGTTATGAATAATATTATAATATAGTTATGATGATAACAATCATCTTATGTTCAAAAATATTCACAAAATATTCAAACAATAAGATGTTGCATAATGCCAAATAACTTCTACACAGCTAACAACAACTTACTTTCTTTTTCTTCAATGGATGGCTTCAGGGGGTTTTTGTCTCAAATGATTTATGTAATAAGTATATTATCAAAAACGAGCAAATTATTCAAAAATTTTGTTTGTGTAAAAAATAACTTCAACTTCTATTGTAAAAAGCAAAATACAAGAGAAAAACAACTAAAGAACATTTTTTACAATGCTTATAAACTTAAGATAATTTTAAGATTTAGAAAAAAAGAAAAAAAAGATAATAAAAAGAAAATAATCAGACACATACAAGAGAGCAATATTTTAAGAATCTTTTTACTATGTTTATAAACTTAAGAGAATTTTCAGAAAAAGAAAAAGAAAAAGAAAAAGCATTACTACAAACTATTTTCACTTCAAATGTATTAAAAAAATAAGTTTGTACTTGAGAACTTTTCCATTACTCTTATCAAATCTAAACTATTTATTTTGTATATTGCTTTTGCTAAATTATCTAAGGTAAGACACTTTTGATGGATTTCCCATGCGCAAAGCATTCTGTGCGCCTTCTCTTCCATATCATTATAGTTTAATATGAAAACTAAATTACTTATATTTAAAAAATTTTCTGCACCTATGTTACTAGAAATTTCTATTTTCAAATTTATCTTTACCTTGATCATATTACACCAAAACGTGCCAAGGGAATAAATGTAGCTCATGGAATACTCAAAGCACTACAGGGAACAGAGCTTCAAACAAGACTGAATTTAGCAAAGGCAGATGGGACCAATCTCTTTACATGGTTCCATTACATATTTGGAAATGTTTCTAGGAATTACATTACAGAGGGATATTTGCATTTTGCATCTAAATGAGTAGCCTTTAAGGTATACTTATATGAAAACAGATAGAACTACCAAAGGCACAGGTAAATTTTCTGGAGCTATTGCCTCACAGATGAATGGCAGCATATCCAAATGGGGTGTTGCTAAGTTTCGGCCAATTCCAAATCCAAAATTTGTCATATTAGACAATAAAGCCATTGATGACTTATCAATTGACCAGAACTATGCTTATTGCATCTGTTGGGGAACTATGGTTATTGCATCTGTTGGGGAACTATGGTTATTGCATCTGTTGGGGAAACCTAAGAACTATTCTTTTTGCCTAACATTACCATGCAGAATCTTTTGGTACTATGTATTAATTTCCAAACCTCCTAAAAATCTTAAGCTGTTTGACAAATTTATAGTAAAGGTGTATTTTCCTAGTTGGTTTGATGTTAAGATTAACAAATATTCAACTGATGGTTCCAAAAACCTATTTGAAAAGCCTCATAGAAGACTTTCAAGGTGAAGAAGATGATTATGTATGGGGAAGGGTTGAGAGTGATGGTGAAAATGAACCCAATATTAGTGAAAGTTACTATTAAGGGTCTGCGTCTCGTTATTTTTTTTAATCGAGACGAGACGAGACGATCCTAAAAGCTTTGTCCCGATTAGCGATAAAATTCGAGACAATTTTCAATTTTCAGTCGAAATCCGGGACGATACCGAGACGAGACGAGATGTCCCGGACAAAATAGGAACTTTACAATTTCCCGGAATTTACATCTTTTTAACGGGACATAACGAGACATAACGAGGCATAACGAGACATACTAGTTAATCCTTAATGTAAAATTTAATAAATTTCTGGCACAATTACCATTATTTATTTCAGCTGCTATTATTGATATTGTTATACCATCTACATAAACACAGCTTTGTAAAAGTTAATGGTAGCAACTGAAATCAGGGGAAAAAATATATTTTTGGGATAGTATTTAAATCTTTCCACTAAAATATGTTGGAAGAAGGGGATAAATGTGTCCGAGGGCTAAGTTTCTGACTATTTAGTATTGTTTACCGCTGAGGTCATTATTCACTTCTAATACAAGAGTTTGTTTTACACTCATATTTAAGGGAAAGGTTTTATCCAAAGTGTCTTTAACTTTTTTGATCCATAAAACATTTGACTTTTTTTAAAAAGTTTAATTCTTGCAGAGACTAACAATAGAGCAAGATTTCAATACCTAGTTCTTTTATTTTTTCTCTTTTCCTTTGCTTCCCAAGGACCACCCATTGCTTATGGGGTTTTCCAGAACCAAAATGGCTACTTTTAATGATCATAAGAATTTCTTGAAGCCATTGGTATTCTTTTTCTTTAAAAGAATCATAATTTCTACCACATTGTTTTAGTTTTTTTCTTCACTTTTGAAATAAATCTATCTAATGTAGCATTAATTTATGCTCTAGTTGCTAATTTCTTCAGTTTTATTTGATTTTGTTAAGTAAATCCTTAAATTCGTAAATTATCCACTCCTAATTCACGTATATTCGGGATAAGATCTAACCTTTTTGTTGTTGTTGTTTTTAAAATCATTAATATATATCAGAAACATTTTTGAGTAGTTTATGTTATTTTTCACTTTACACTGTTTAACATTTTATGTTATAACTTCTTTGACAATTACCACATTACGTTCCATATAATGTTTAAGTAAATAATGTTACTTGTATATTACAGGAAATACTGAAGTTGTTAAGTAATGCTATTTCAAATATCTAGCACTTCTTGAATAGTAAATCATTATTCAAGTTAAAACCTTTTAACAAATTTCTAAGTAGCATATGATGACAAAAATATGTCTCTTGAAACTATATTTGATATGTTGAAACAAGTCATACAAGTAAAAAACTCAAATTCAAGAAATACAAATGTCAATGAGTCCATAAAAACCTTGTTTTCCGCCATTTTCATTTATTTTGATATAATAAACCACTGTTAAAAAATGGCGGAAGACAAGGTTTTTATGGGTTCATTGACATTTTTATTTCTTCAAAAAATATATAAAGTTATAAGATTATCTTCAAAGTAAATATAGACTTTAATTTAGATTAAAAGTTCTCCATTTTTACTAAATAAAAATTTCTCATTTTTTAGATTTCTTTGAAAATAATATTAAATTTTTTAATTTCTTTTAACCATAAAAATGTAAAATATAAGTTTTATTAAAATACTGCTTTTACTTTTTAAATAAATGATCATTCTAATTTAATATTATTTAAAAAAGGGCACTATATTTATCAAAAAATTGTGAGGGGTTTAGAACCATTTTTGTTGTTGTTTTGAATCACAGTGCGTCATTTTGGGTGGCAAAAAATTCTCTTCACTGCGAAACCGCGAGTTAGATATCTAGTTAATATAATTGATCTGTCTCGTAACGTTTCGTAATTATCCGGGACACAGTTTTTAAATTCCGAGAAAAAATTTATGTCCCGATTTGTAACTTTATTCCGGGATAATTGTTTCCTTTGTCTCGTTATTTTTTTCCGGGAAATTTCTCGTCTCGTTACGCTTTTCCCGGATCATTTCGAGAAAACGATTCCGAGACGCAGACCCTTAGTGACTATCCCTCATTGAATAAAGCTCTAAGAGTGCTTCTAAACTCCAAGCTTAATTTCAAAGCTGTGTCATTAAAAAATTGACCCCAATTTCCCATTGGTACACAGTTCCACCAGTTTTGAGACTGATTGAAGAAGATAAAACACTTAAATTTATTGAAAAACCATTTAAGTTAAGACATGAGTATCGCATCAAAAATGCTGAAAGACTTGTTACTTCAGCATCTGTGGTTGGACACGATCGCAGAGATGGAGTTATTTGAAAAAAAATTACATCCAGGAAATTAATTAAAAATTTCAAATCAAAAAGTGATTTTAAATGTTAATATTTTATATTTTTTTCTCTGTTTTCTATATAAATAAACACTGCACTACAATTGAAAGAATTTTACATCTTAATAGTTAATTTGAAAATAGATGTGATATGGGTCAGATCATTATATTTCAATTAATTTCAAGAAAACTTTGTGGGGCACCATCTCTGATTCTTTACATTATACAAATAGGTTTAATTTGCTATTTTAGAGTTCCAAGTGCAGCAGTTAAGAAATTATACACTCTTGGTTGGGCCCCCCGCGGTTTCTTGAATGGTAAAAATAGACAACTTTCAAGTCTTAAAACTTTTTTCTAAGTTTCAACAAGTGACTAAATTTTTCTAGAGCTATTTTCTAGATATTTCTGTCTTAAAAAAATAGTGACTTTATAAGCTTTTATCATATTATAAAAAAACTATAACCTCATCAACTTTAGCAAAATTCTGAAAAATGCTAAAAAATGGCAAAATGAAGTTAACCGTAGTATTTTTCTATTCATCAACAAGTTCTTACATGTTAGTTTTCCGATTAGCTACTACTTTAACTTTTCAATTAAACTATGATAAGAACAAAAAAAAGTAAGCTATGAAGATTGAAAATTTAACGTATATAATAAAATAAATAGAAAAATGATTTTCAAAAAGTATTTCCAAAGAAGGCCAATTAGTGCATGTAACTATAACTTCTATGAAAAAAAACATCAGGGAAAATGAATAAGATAAAGGATCTCATCAACAGTAAGTAAACAGTAAAAATATACTTATAAATCAAAAAACCTAATTATAGAGGATAAATCATTTATGAAAATCAGCAATTAAAGCAATTAAAGTTAGGTATAAAATTCCAAGTGATCAAAAAAGGACTGGGACAGTTAAGGAAAGGTATAAAATTCCAAGTGATCAAAAAAGGACGATTACAGTTAAAGAAAGCTCTATATTTTCATCTATTGAATACAGTAAAAAAAGTGTAAGCTATTAAAATTAAAATAGCATTAATCAAAAAAAAACTTTCAAAAAACATTTTAAAGAAAGTGTAAAATAGTAAAGGTTAAACAGAAAGCGTTTTTTTGAAAAGTGTTACACATACTGATTTTTTAGTTATTTATTTTTCACCTCAATTAATGGTCAATTAGGGGTCTCCAAAGGTTAATGAATTTCTTGCAAAATGATGAAAATTGCATAAAATGTGACAGATTTCTGAAACTCTCTTCAAATCAGTCATAAAAATTAAAAATTTCAATAGGATAATACGCTATATGAGTATTCAGTGCCAAGACACAATGACAGAAACAAAAGTACAAATCTACAAATGGATAATACTTTTGATAATACTTTGTTTAGTATTACAAAATGGAAAATTGTCAATGTCTTGATAATAACATATCATCCCATCAGACGTTTTTATTTAGAACTGCAAAATGTTTCAATTCTAAATGCTTAGAAGATTGCTAAGATTTAACTTTGCAAATTCACACCAATGTTTTTCAAAAACTTAAAAAAGGTACACTTTATTTTCTTCATCCTTTGTTATTATGGGATTACTCTATAAGAACAACAAAACATTTGACACAGTAATTAACACAGGCCAAATTACTAAATAACTCAGATGCAATCTTGTAAGATTGGTTTTCAGCTCACTCTTTAACTGGAATTTCTAAAAAACTTTTGCCAATGGTGGTGGGCTTGAAAAAACTTCTGGAGGTAGATAACTCCTGCACTGCATGGAGCAAAGTCTTAAGTAGATACATTTTTCAATCATCTCTAATTGCTGATACAAAATGTGCTTACTCCTGACAAGAGAGATGCAATACAAAACAAAAAGAGGGTCACCTGTTCTGAGCTCAAGACCATGATTGACGCAACATCATCTTCAGACCGATAGTCTACAAGCCAATACTATTGTAGGTATTGAGACTTTGGATGAGTTAAATGTCATTATATGGTGCATCAACAACTACTCTTGATGTGAACCATGACTGAAGGTAGATACTAACCATAAACCTATTGAATCGCTGGATTCTCTGTAGTATATAACAGATTCGCTGTCATCAAAAAGCAGTTCTCATTTAATTGAGTAGATGGCCTTGGCCATTCAACATGCTCTGTTGAAGGCACCTGGATTTTGAAGCATTATCAACATGCCCAAACCAACCAGACCTACAGCTATTTGGAGAAATTCTCTATAACCATCTGTTAAGAGACCATGGTGAAGTTGGTCAGTAACTCATAAACTTGTACAGTAAAAATATGTTCAATCCGTTTACCATAAGGAAAAGAAAGTATTAACAAAATTGTGAAAGAATGATTGTGTGTTTGTTACAAAAGACTTTGTATATTTAACTACTCATACATTTTCACATCAGTGAAAACTACAACTTTGCTCATCACACACAAGTTCTAAGTACAGTAGAACTACTACCATAATAAGTGCCAGCGATTTTACAACTAAATTTACTATCATGATAAAAGGGACCTAAGCAAACTAGCATTAATATTTTTCTTGCAAAAACATTTAGTGTTTTTGTTAAGACATTTCATCATATATCTATAACTTTTGATTATGCTGCATCATATACTTAAATTAAGTTTTACTCAGTAGAAGAGCAAATGATATATTTTTATCAGTTGAAATTCTTTAATCAGTTTAATCAGTAATTTTCAAAATCAAGTAAAAATTCTATACATTTTATTTTTTGTAAATTCATATTTATGACTTATTGGCAATTTGTGCTTGGATAGCCTGACTTAAACTATGAGTAGGATACCTGACAAGAAATGAAAAAGATTCATCTGACATAAGAAGAAATAGATATACCTGATAAGGGATGAAAGAACTGTTTCAGTCAGTTTTGTGATATACTGGCATGGACAGAAAAGTTAGAGGCATAATATTACAGGAGTATTAAAAATGCATTTCTTGATTAAATGCAGCTAATTAAATATATCAAATAAAAACAATCTTTTCAATCTCTGCTTGGTCAGTTCAAATTATGATTTAATTTAAATGATTCTTTTACATGACTTTGAAATTTTTAAAATTTGTCTTTTTTCAGACTTATACCAAGAAACTCTTTTTAGAATTTTTAAAAAAACCTGCTGCTCAAATTTTGCAATTGTATAGCATGTTATTAAAAATCTAACTCAACAAGAAAAAATTTGTAATATTTGTTGTTGGCTCAAAATTCTATCACAAATGTGACATTAAACTAACATCTCTTTAAAGTACAAAATGCAATATATTTTACAAAATAACATGAATACTTAACACTAAATATTTTTAGACTTTTCTGAAAAGAATGGTCTATATAAAGTACTTGTGAACAAAAATATTGATTAAATTTGCAACAAGATAAAAGTCAATCAAGAAAATACACCTTGACCTTGTAAAATGGTGCAAAGTTAGTAAGTTCTCCATTTAGAAAAATCAGATGGAAAGATATTCAAATGATTAGACAAATATATTATAGAAGAAATCTTTTTCTTAGTTTTAAAAAATAATGAATATCTAATAATCCATTCATACTAAAATACTAAAACTACTAAGTATCTTATTTTACCACAATAATCAAGAATAGAGTAATAGAATTACATTTTAATTAGGCTATGTATGGTTTCATTACAATCAAAATAAGTAAAAAAAAAAAATCATTTAAGCAAAAGAAAATTACCTTGTGGGGAATCCGGAGCAATATCTTTGTTCTGGAATACAGCTGCTGACATAGCAGAAGGGTTGTTCAAACCTTAAAGAATAATAAACTAAAATGATGATACATACATATACATACATACATACACACACACACACATACATATATACATACATACATACATACATACATACATACATACATACATACATACATACATACATACATACATACATACATACATACATACATACATACATTCATACATGCATTACATGGATTACATAGATTATATAGATTACATACACAAAGAAGGATGATCCTGTTTGATTTCCAGAATTATATCTTTACGCTCCAAGTTTTCTAGGACAGGTTTTAACTGTTTCCATGTTGCATATCCTTTTTTTTGCTTCCATTTATTTAGAACTTGTGCCGCTTTCTCATGAGTATTTGGTTTATCATTATCAATGTGGGCTAGTGCATTTTCATCCAAACCAAGAAATCTTCCAAGTCTTTGCCAACCTGTTGTGATTTTATGACTTATTTTATCACATATTATTGGTGTCAATTCATCACTTTGTTTTATTCCTGTAATATTAAAAAGATTTAAAAAAAAAACATAAAATATGACAAAAAAATTACAAATGAGAAATGTTTTGTTTTTAAAAAATTTAAACCTTTCAAAGATACATATAACTAAAACAGCTTAATGTAAAATTATAATACAATACTTGAAAGTTAAAGTCCAAATGAACTTTCAAGAGACAACATTAAAAAAAACCTAAGGTATATTAATAGCTCAGCTGATTTGAGATACTTTATAGCTATCAAATTACTTCAAGCTTGAAAATTTGTTCAGCAAAATATAAAAGTGTTTCCTAATTGCTAAAAACCCTGAAGCATTAAATGTAATAAAATGCTTATACAAGGTATGATGGTGGTTTTCAAATTCAGCACTTCTAAATTGTTTTGAGAATTTGCATATGTGAGATTGTGCAGGCTTTTTGTTTATTTTCAGAAAAAGAGGAATTAAACTAATCAATAAAAAACATCAGGATTTGTTATTTCAGCCTCAAATCCTCATATGAGATAAATAGATCATTCTAAGCAATTAGTTACAACAGGTCAAAGTAACCTGATAAATACCAATCCTCTTCAAAAACTCCTTTTAATGATATGTGAAAACCTAAATGACAGCAGTACATTCACAAATAGTCAGCACCTAATAAAGAACCAAAGGTTGGTGATTTAGCAGTTGTAAAATGATACAACTTGATTAGCATACAACCTACCATATATCCAATGGTTAATAGTTTCAACCCTATTGAAAGTGTGAAATCAATATGTTAATTTTAATGATGTATTAAATTGTCTTTGTTTTTTTATCATGATTGGCATGAAACTTTGACAAAACATTAACTTATAAATTGCAAAGTTCATTTGCTTTTCTGATGGCAACACCACAAAAAAAAAATAAATTTGTGTAACTATATAACCAATTTTTAACTGACTATATTCAACTGATATTTTTTTGCAGCTAGTTGTAGTAAAAATATCATCAGAAGAATTTAATTTGACATTCAAGTTGGCAGAAGTTAAAAAAACACATACAATGTTGAAATTTTAAATGAAATAATTCATATATAAAAAAAATTACAAAAGATAATGCAATAACTATTTTTATTTGCTAATTATAGTATGCTATATCAAAAACAATACAATAAACTATAACCTTACTATAGTACTTTTTACATTGTTACACTAATTATATTCTACTTTTTTACATTTTTAAGAAATTCTAATTTTCTAACACAAGTATGTTCTAAGGCAAGTATATTTAAAAAAAGTATTTTTCGAAAAAAGTATAAAAAACACATTCAGAATTACTAAAGATATATTCCTCAATCTAAAATTTCAGCTTGGTTTCCGAATTTAAAAAAACAAAATGCTTTAAAACATTTTTGTGTCTCTACATCTATAAAACACGCATTTTTTTGTTAAAAATATTTTAAAATATAAATAGATAAGACCATTTTCTATTTTTTTTTTTTTTTTTCTTTTCTAAACAAAAAGAGTATATTATATTTCAATCATAACCTGATAACCATATGTATTCAAAATATTAATTTTCCTAAAATCAATAATTGCCCTGTCCCACTAAGTATGCTGTTTTTAAGTTGATAAATTTTAAGAAAGACCATACGGTATATGACCATACGGGCCAATAAAAGAAACTTACTTGTAATTAGTATATCAAGTATTTAGTGAATGTATGATGTGAGTTTACTGAACTTAATAGAATTTGGATTTGAAAATTATGCAATTAAAAAATATATGTAGTATGTGCCAATTGGAAATTTTGTGAAACATTTAAAACAAATCCATTCAAAGAAGTTTGATAACCAAATCATATTAAACTTGTTTTGATGGATGATGAAAAATAATGTAGTTGAACAAACTGTTTATACTGCATAAAACAAAATAAATTGGAAATTTCTTATTTTAAAACATGCTACAGGGCTTTATGCATCTTGTGGTAAGCCACATAACTACTTTTATGCATTTTCTCAGCAGAAGCTAATCACAAGCCTGATTAGGAAGACATTGTCATACGATGTCTGTTGCCTAATCAGAAAATCTGCTTTTTTCTAGCACTTTCTTGCATCCGTAGATAGAACTACATGGCTGTGTTTTAAAAAAACATGATAACATCATATATGATGCGGATGCAAATCAAGTAGTCTAGCACGCAAGTAAATTTCAATACCTCTGAAGTGAGTTGCATAAATCTACTAGTGTAGTAAAGTAACTTTATGCTAACTTATAGGGGCCACATAAAGACCCCTATAAAGTAGCATAAAGTCACTTTAAAGATTTATATGCCAGAGATATACATGGGAAAGGTTGAATCCGAATTATAGAAATTGTAGCAAGTAAATAATTTGTCTTCTTTGTCAGAAAAAAATGCAAAGTGGATGTTGATGAAAGCAGGCTGGCTATTGACAAAGAGTGAGAATAATTAAATAGAACCTTAAACAAAAGTTTTCTCCATTTAAGTTTCAATACTTGCCAGCATCATTCAACAAATTTCCAACAACAATATTCTACAGACTAAAGAAGAGGATTTAGACTTCTTTGAGTGGAATAAAGACCAAATGCAGAGAGCAAAAAAGATTGCTTGCATTTTTTAACATTATTCCTGAAGTTACAGAAAATAAGGAAGTCAGCTGAAGAGTTTGGAGTCTCAAAAGGCACTAAACACATATCAAGAAAGTAGGAAAACTTTAAGATAAACTTAAAAAGAAAAACCCCGAACAATTTTAAGATTAACTTCAAAATTTGACAGCAAGTTATTACTAACAACTGATATGGAATCAAATGAGTTTTTACTGTTACCACTATAAATGAAATGAATGATTTAAAAGAATAATAATTAATTGTTGATTCTATTGAAAATAATCTTGAACTAGATAAAGGTGTAGACAAGATAAAGTAATGCGCTGAAATTAATTCAATCACATTTGAACTGTATATCATGTATAAGTTTGCTGATATTTGTTTACAATGTAAATTTAGTAAACAAATTGAAGAGTTAACAAACTTTAGATTTTGTGTTAAAAATAATGTGGACTAATTCAAAGGTATTTGTTGAATAAGTTACTTTTAAAGACAAAATGATATGTGAATGAAGAGTAATAAAGCTTAAAAAAATCAAGAAATCAAATTAAATATCAGAATTTATTGTAATTATTTTAACATTAATCTAAATGCTACTCAATGACATTGAATACACTTACCTAGATTTCATAAGCTTCTGTTTTTATCAAAAAAAATTTATAAAGAAAAGAAATCAAATAAGAGAAGAACTGGAAACAAAAACCTCTGCACATAAATATGGAAGATGAACAAGGAACTGAAATGATTTAAAATCATTTTCTAAACAAAGTCCTAAATAAAAATCATTTTAACTTAAAATCAACTTTATTAAGCTTGAAAACTTAAACTTATGCAATATTTAAAATTTTGCTAATTAAAACATTAAAAGAAATGCAACTAAATGTTTAAGTTTGAGACTAACATAATAGAACAATTTATATATTTATGATTTCCTCAATTCTGTAAATGATGAGAGAAAGGCAAGAATTTTCATACTAAGAAAAAACTTCATAACTTAATAAATTACCTGCTTTGTCTTTCAAAGGAATGGAGATTACTTGAAATGATTAGATTTTAAATTAACGTAAAATTACACCAAAAAAGAACACAAAATTAATGTTAGCTCAGCAACGAGTAAGAGCTGGATTTGATAATAATAATAATAATAATAATAATAATAATAATAATAATAATAATAATAATAATAATAATAATAACAAAAATAATAATAATAATAATAACAAAAATAATAATAATAATAATAATAATAATAATAATAATAATAATAATAATAATAATAATAATAATAATAATAATAATAATAATAATAATAATATAATAATAATAATAATAATAATAATAATAATAATAATAATAATAATAATAATAACAATAATAATAATAATATAATAATAATAATAATAATAATAATAATAATAATAATAATAATAATAATAATAATAATAATAATAATAATAACAATAATAATAATAATAATAATATTATAATAATAATAATAATAATAATAATAATAATAATAATAATAATAATAATAATAATAATAATAATAATAATAACAATAATAATAATAATAATAATAATACCCAATTATGCTTTATTTTATAGATAAATTTATCTCACAAAAAACAAACAAACAACTTACAAGATACGACTGATGTATTTTGACGTTTAAACAGTTCCTATGCTTAGATTATTGGTTGGCATAGCTGTATGTAAGGAAATTTATTCTGTGCTATTGATATTTTATACAGAGTATGCCAATCTCTGCAACATTATTTGACATTATTGCTGTGCATTCAGATTTGACATCAACACTTAATTTTGACTGGTTACAGATGCAACCTTACAACTACAATAATATTACAAGTCAATATTACCCCCATCAACAGGGTAGCATCGACACTTGAGAAGATCAAAAAAATGAATAAAGAATACAATAAATTTCCCTGAACTTGGGTATTATAATAGTGATGAATAGGAAATACATGTCATTTTACAATAGGGAACCACAAATCAGTTGAAACTGTTTAACTCTAATTAGAATTGTTTACACATGTTAAAATTACCCTGAGTTTCCTTAATTGATTTTGTTTAGTTTGGATGGGAATCAGCAATCAAAAAAAATATTTAATAAAAATGATTGAATAGGAATAATCCTTGTATGAGTTGAAATCTCTCCAAAAAACATAATATTTTGTTGATGTGATCTGCTGTTTAAAAATATTTAAACAATATTCAAACAATAAGATGTTGCATTAGGGTGGTCCATTTTAAACTTTTTTTTGAAATTTTAACCGGGTTTTTTACCAGTGATGACATTTTATCTAAAAATGCTAAATGCCAAAAATTTCGAATTTAGAACGAATTTTACATCTCCCACAAGATATTGGAAGTTCAAGTAATGGATTGCGCAAGTGTTGCGCAAAGTTTTTACTAACAAACTGTTGTTTTTTCTAAATGGGGTTCACACAATTTATTTGACAATCACTAAGGAATAATTCTACAAAAACTTATTAATTTACAACTTATTGTACTTATCCCACAAGAGATTTGTTTTAAAACACCACAGATATTGAGTAACATAATTTAGTTAATTACAATAATTGCATTTAAGGAGGTGATTAAGTCTTAATTCTCTTGAGACAACAATAGTTCAAAAATTTCAAAAAGAGAACTATTAAAAGAAACGTATACAGTTGCTGATGGATCCGGTATTAGTGAAAGACAACAGCTACTTATTTTGGGAAAGACTTTAGCATTAGGTGGAGCAACTTTAAATGATGTAACAATTTCTAAATCATCAGTTCACAGAGCAAGATCAGCTAACAGAATTGAAGAAACTAATTTAATTGAAAAAATTTGGATTCCACCTGAATATTTGGAAATTCATTGGGATGGAAAAACTTTCAAAAAAGGAAGAGCGACTTGCTGTGTATGCAGGGCCACCTCCTAAATTGCTAGGTACTCCTAAAATTGCTGACGGGACTGGTCAAACGCAATGTTGTTCAGTGATGAACCTAGTTGATAAATGGCAATTAAAAGCATCTGTTGTTGCACTTGTCTATGATACAACACCTGCAAACAGTGGAGCATATAATGGAGCTGCAATTCTAATTGAGAAGCAAATTGGTCGTTCTCTACTCCGACTTGAAAGTAGACATTAAATTCCAGAGCTCTTTATAAAAGCAACATCCAATGCTATTTGTGGTCCAAACAAATCACCAAGAGTTCAGTTGTTTGAAAGGTTCAAAGAAGAATTTCATAACCTTAACAAGAATATAAAAGAACTTAGAGTGTGGGACTGGCCTCATGATCAAAATAGTTTTTTATTTCAACAAGCACTTGAAGTAAAGAAATGGGCAATGGATTGCTTGGAGAGAAAAACATTTCCTTGTGAGGACTATCGCGAACTAGTGGAGCTTAATCTATTTTTTTTTGGTGGACATATTAAAAGAGGTTTCCGCATTCGATATGCTGGTTCTGATCATTATGCAAGGTGGATATCAAAAGCCATTTATTATAAAAAATATTCCTACTATCTCGTACTTTTGAACTTAATGATGAAGAAGCAAGAAAGGTTGAGAGGATGGCTGAGTACATTTGTCTTTTTTACACAAAGTACTTTCTTCAATCTGCTATTACTTCTGCCCCAGCTAATGACCTGAATTTCTTTTATTTAATGAGGAAATTTAAATCAATCAACCTTGAAAGTACAGAGGAAACCATCAAGTCTTTTGAAAGACACCTTGGATACTTATCTGAGGAGCTAGTAGTCTTTTCTTTGTTCGACGACTCTGTGAGTTATGCAGAAAAGACTATGATGGGTCAGAAACTAATAAACTTACCAAGACCTAAAGTATTTACTCCATATAAACTGAAGACTGATTATTATTTAGCGCAACGAAGAAAAATCTTTTTTATCATCTTTTATTGGCGAAAAATCATGGTTGCTTTTTCATTTGTTAAAATTAAACAGACCCCAAGAATGGCTAAACATTCCATCAGAACATTGGAACAAATTCGAGGACTTTAAAGCTGCAAAAAAATTTGTATGCAATCTTTCTTGTGTCAACGATATTGCAGAGCGAGGTATCAAGTTTATAGGAGACATCAAAGACAAATGTTTTGATCCAGTAGAGAGAGAACAACTTGCTCAAGTTGTGGAAAAGCATCGAAACAGCTTTAAAGGTGCATATTTCTCAAAGAAATCAATTGAAATTAATTTTCAACAAACAAACAAACAAAATATCAGTGAAGTTATTAATTGTATATTTATTAGTATTTCAATAAATCTTTTGTGGGATATGTACAAATAGTCGTAAATTAATAAAATTTTGTATAATTGTTTTCTAATGGTTGATAATTAAATTGTGTAAACCCCACTAAGTAACTATAACAATAAGTGAATAAAAAAGTTGTGCAACACTTGCGCAATCCGTTATTCTAATTTCCGATGTTTTATGGGGGATCTAAAAATTGTCCTTAATTCAAAATTTTTTGTATTTAGGGTTTTTAGATCAAATTTTATTACTGGTAAAAACCCCAATTAAAATTTCAGAAAAAAGTTCAAAATGAACCACCCTAATGTTGCATATTGCCAAACAATTTCTTCACAGCTAACAACAACTTACTTTCTTTTTCTTCAATGGATGGCTTCAGGGGGTTTTCTGCCTCAAATGATTTATCTAATAAGTATATTATCAAGAATGAGCAAAACACTAAAACATTTAAAATTTTGTTTGTGTAAAAAATAATTTCAACTTCTACTATAAAAAGCAAAAAACAAGAGAAACAATGTTTTAAGAATCTTTTTACTATGTTTATAAACTTCAGAGGAAAAAATTTATTTTATTAACTTCAAGGAATTTTCAAAGGTAGAAATAAAAAAAACAAAAACAAATAAACTTTCAAAAAAAAAGTATTACTACAAATTACTTTATTTCAAACACATTAAAAAAAAAAAATTAACTTTGTACTTGAGAACTTTTCCATCACTTTTATCAAATCTAATCTATTGATCTTGCATATTGCACTTGCTAAAGCCTCTAATGAAGGAAACTTTTGTTGGTTACTCCATGCGCATAACATTCTGTAAGCCTTTTCTTCTAAATCATCATTATTTTCAGTGTCTATGACATCAAGCTCATTTTCACTGACTGATAAAAAGTGTCCCATGTTCATCCAGTCTTTGCCAATCTTTGTTTTTAATTGTAATAGTAATTCTGAATTCTCAAGAATATTACCCATTTTTGCTTGATCTTTTAACACAACTTTTTCCTAAACAAGAAACAACTTCAAAAATGTGTTCTTTTCCAAAACCAGTTGTGGGATTTTTTAGTATTGAAATGAAAATTATAATTAATATTGTATAAAAAGTATGATAAGAAATTCTCAAAGTGAATACAATTTATACTTCCCACTTTACCAGATACCAGAACAGGAGGAAAAAATGGTTTTGAAAAAAAAGACATTTAAAATTTTTAATTGTATGTACTCATTTTAGTTTTGTATAAAAAATTAGAGGTAAAGGTGAGGGTGAGGAGGTCTTTAATGATTATTGTAGACAGCCAATTTTTTTCTAAATACACAACTAAAAATAAAAATGAGTTTTTTAAGTTTTGCTAAAACTGCACATTTATAAACCATAAAACTCCCCTTATTACCCATTCTTATTAAAAAAAGTAACAATTTAATTAGCTTATAAAAGTAACATAAAACTCCTCTTATTACATATTCTTCATAAAAAAGTAACAATAAGTATAAAGTATAACATACGTTAAAGTATAAAGTATAAAGTATAACATACGTTTTAAATTATGATATGTAATATAAAGAATATTATAAAAAATACAACTATAAGGATATAAAGATTACCTCATCATCATCAACAGCTGAGTAGTCATTAAGGGTAGCATGTCTTGGTAGTCCTGTATTAGAAGATGGTGATGGCGCAGGTTCTGACAAATTATGATCAATTGGTATAAAAACAACTGTTTTTCCACTTTCAGTATTATGTTGAACTATCAACTGCTCATCTATAAATAACATATATGCTGTATATAGTTGAACATTGAACAAATATTATATATATATATATATATATATATATATATATATATATATATATATATATATATATATATATATATATATATATATATATATATATATATGTATATACTCAAGGATTACAACAATAATTGTGATACTATAACAAATAATATAGTGAGCAAAAGATTATGGTCAGTGACATTTCATGCTCAAATTCAGTGAGTATCTTGATATAAGGATTGAAATAAAACAAAGAACATATCAATTGGTTTGCAAATTAGTTACTATAACAAAACTGTAGTACTCACTACAGTATTTACTATAATCGAAAAGAGAAATCATCAGAATGTATTCCTTAAAGATAAAGTAAGTTATTTAAATTTTGTTAAAATGAAGGACTGACTATCAGAACTAAATCAAAACAAAAAAAATTTACATGGTCACTTTCTCCTCGAAAAATCTAGTTAAGAATAAGAGGCACATATAAAGATGAATGAAACTGAATGTAACAGCATCAATACTTGGTAACATAAGAAATATAAAATTCATAGTTTCTTGTAAATGAATGTCATGTAAATTTTATTTTCTACCTGAATTTCATCAGTTTCTTTCTAAATGAAAGAAAACAAAAGACAGGACTTTTACTTGAGTAAAAAGTGAGTGTTTTTTAAAATTTATAATTTGAGAAGAGTTGTACATAGAGTATAAATGTCTCCATTTATACTCTATGTACAACAGTGTTTATCATAGATGCATGTTTTGGGATACTTTTCTAGCTTTTTATTGGTTTAAATTTTCATATAGAAGCATAATTATTATAATTCTCAGAATACTTCATTTAAAGTTTAAACTGAGAAATATAGGATAATCTTTTAATTTGTATATCTTTAAAATCTTTCTAATGCAGACTGCAGTATAAAATAATAACTCTTTTCTAAAAAAAAGTACAAACTTTGGACTTTCCATGAAATAATATGCATCATGAACAATCAATTAACTTTGAGGTAAATAATACTGTATTGAGAGATGATATTATCTACAAAGCACTATTTGTCAATACTTTGATATAGTAATTCTTGTAAGAGATGCATTCAGATTAAGGTAACTTAATGTAATTACCTGAAACTCTTACAAAAATTACTATTTGTAATTAAAATAAAAGTTACTATTTGTACCATTTGTCTGGCTGTTTTATATTTAAACTAACTAGGAGTAAATGGTTGCTTCACAGTTTTATTTTTTTATATGCAAAGTTCACTCATGTTTTTCAGCTATTATTTATATAAATATCTTAATATGTATATAAGAGTGTATTTTTCCTTCTTGTTTGGCTGCTGGTAAAAATCATTTTCATTTTAATATAGAAAAACATTAAATTGTAAATTAATCTTATTAAAACTTAAATTACTGATATTTTTTGCTGACTCAATTTAAACTACCAACATTTAAATTTAATTTTAAGAAAAATATTTTATTTTTTTCTAAAGTGATATTCACCAGAGGAGTTCTTCAATGCTTTGTTAAGATTAGGTCAGTTTATTGTATTATAGTTTATTGTTATTATCATTTGTACAAGTATGAAAACTATTTAACATAAAACTTTTAATGGCTTTGAATGCTCTCATTCTTTTGAAAAAAAAAAAAGTAAAAACAACATAAAAGATTGTAAAAAAACAGGTTGGAAAATACACTACAGGTGAAAATAATTACTTAAAAAGATACCATTTATCAGAACAGGTTCTTTACTTATTTCTTCTTTTAGTATTTCTTTTTCTTCTTTTAGTATTTCTTTTTCTTCTTTTTCTTTTCCAAGACAACCTTCTTCTTCAAATGCTGATAAAACACTAAATCTTTTCATTGTAATCAGAGTACTTTTGATCAACTCTTTAAACTGCAATGAATTAATGTCATAAAGCTTTTCAAGTAATGCTTTCATTTTCATTTGATTGCTATTATTCTCTTGGTCAATATTCTCTATAATACTGTTAACCTCATATAAACAGGTATAAATAGCAAATTTCTTCCAGTCAGAAGATGCATCCTCAAGCAAAAACTTTATTACAATTTCATTACTTTCTAAAAATATTTAAAAAAAAACTAATCAATTACAGGATCAAAAATATAAAAGTTAAATAAGATTTAAAATCAATTTTCTCATTTGCAAAATTAGCAGCAGATAAAAGTATCAATCAAAAAAATTGAATGAATTGAAATCAGTAACAACCATTTGGTCATAATGATATTGTTTAGAAAAACATTTACCTAATGTTTACAATAAATGTTTATGATAAATTACTTATTTTACTTATGAAGTTTGTAACTTTTGTGAAAACCAGGTTATCTCATAAGCTGTTGACAATTTATTCACACTGTTTCAAAATTTATCAAAAAAAACTAAAAAAATGCATTTTGTTGAAATCTCACCTTTACAAAATAGTTTTAAAATTCTACAAATATACTGAAAAAAAACAAAAACAACCAATTCTTACCAAACAAAGCTATTCTGAACAAAAAATCAAATCTGCTAGCAACATTGAGAGAATTTACAATTAACTTTTTGTAATTTAAAGGATCAAGTTCATAGAGCTTGTCTATAAATGCAGCCATTTTTGATTGATCATTGCTGTAACCACAGTCAATTTGTTCTACAACACTATCAATGTCATGTAGATAAGTGCAATGAGCAAATCTCTTCCAGTCAGCAGATACACTCTCAATTAAGATGCGCTTAACTGTTTCATAATTTTCTAAGAAAAGAATCAAACTTTCTTAACAGTTATATTATTCATATTTTTAAAGCAGGCTGTTGGAGCCTCAAGATTGATAAAAATGAATCTAAAATCAATTTCAAAAAAGTGCAAACATCAGTTGAACTGAAAGATGTTCCATCTGTTGATTTGCAGTAAAATGCAGTTAGCATACAGAGACTTAACTTAAAGGCACATGAAGTTGAAAAATACCTCAAGTTATATATGAAATTGTTTTTTACGAAAGTTGTTTGATGTTTGCACTTGAAAATGATGATGCCTGGATCCACAAAAAGAAAAGAATGTAAATGCCTGATTTTAAAAATCCTAATTATCAAATGAATTTACAACTCTCGCGAATATTTTCTTAAAATCAAAAAAGAAATTAAAAGCTTTTCTTTAATGAAAGTGAAAAGAAAACACGCTACAAACAACTATAAAAAAGAATATCAATTCCATTTGGGTTCAGAAACAACAGGTAGTTTTGAAAGACTTGAATAGAGGCTACCTGCAGCAAGTAATTGATCCTGCTAAGTTGCAACAACAAAGAAATTTTTGGAAGAATGTTGATATAGAGCATAATGAGGAGAGAAAGAAGCTAAAAAGTACTAGCTTTGAAGCAAAGATGATGTTGTAGCTGTTGTAGCTAAATTTAATTGTCTCATATTAACAGTCTTCAAACATAAATTTAAGTTAGGTAAACAAGTCCTGAAAATCTGAGTTTCAGTAACTTGAAAATTTTAAAAAATTGCTATAAAGATGAAAAAAACCAA
The DNA here is from genome assembly GCF_058129835.1 of Hydra viridissima. Lineage (NCBI taxonomy): Eukaryota > Metazoa > Cnidaria > Hydrozoa > Anthoathecata > Hydridae > Hydra > Hydra viridissima. The sequence continues at coordinate 21,232,017 of NW_028324300.1, read as the reverse complement.
GTTCCCTTTTTTTCATCCATGCCCTAATAACTTGATTTTAAACAGTAGATAACCATTTATAGTGTAAATTATGTTTTTCATTATGTTTATATTTGCAAAACAATCACTCAATGCTGCCATATAAATAAATCTTCAGGACAGCAAGTAAATCCTGATTTTGTTTTTTTGTACCTAGTTTTATTTACAGTAACATTTTTTTCAATATCCGTGTTTCTATTTATTGTGTACTGAGACAATAAATTGATATATTTAGTATTTCAATATTAAAAAGACCTTTTTTTTCTCATTTCAAAACAGTGCTTTATACTATTATACATCTTTAGACTATATGAGTAATGAATTAATTGAAAATCAGCATTTATTGTATTGTTTAATTACCAGTTACAAAATTGAAAAAGAACTTTGATATGAAACCACAAAAATATGATTCACCACATTTTACAAAAACTTTGCTACAAAAACATCAAAATATAATCTTACCATCTAATGCCACACCAAATAAAATATCCAACTTTCCTAATGTAATTAGAGCATTTCTAATTTTGTCTTTGTATTGGAATGGCTCAATTTCAAAGAGCTTTTCAAGAAAAGATGCCATTCTAGATTTATCATCCTTGTTATCTTGGTCAATTTGTTTAACAATAGTTACAATGTCAATTAAATGAGTCTCGTATGCAAATCTCTTCCAGTCAGTTGATAAATGTTCGATCAAGAACTTCTTCACTTTTGAAAACTTTTCTAAATACAAGAAAAACACAATCAAAATGAAGGTAGCATGAAACAGATTAAACCTACACTAACTGTATCTGTATACATTTAAAACATAAATACAATTGTTTAAGATATATAACAATATTTCAGGACTCTATTTATAAAAAGTAATGAAATATTGATGTTATAATATAAATCAACATTTCTTGGAAAAACTCACAGAGATAAATATAGGTTATCTTAAATCCAATGTGATCATAAAATTGAAACATAAATATACTTTAAATTGTTTAACTTTAGAATTCCAATTGGATAAAATTTCCATAAAACCACTTGGCACTTTCAGTTCCAAATCCTAAGTTGTAGGTAAACAACGGTTGGTCGTATGTACCACTTAAGTGATCAAGACAATATCTCTTGATTTCTCCATTTTAACAGATTCCATTTGAATTAAAATATATGGAAATGTTCTAGAAAATTGAGAATCTTATTTTGACGCCTTTTGGGGATGATACTACACTAGAATGTATTTTTATTTATCTTTTTTCTAATACTTCATTGAAAATAATGGTTTTTTAAGGTATACTTACATATATATATATATATATATATATATATATATATATATATATATATATATATATATATATATATATATATCTGTGTGTGTGTGTGTGTGTGTGTGTGTGTGTGTGTGTGTGTGTGTGTGTGTGTGTGTGTGTGTGTGTGTGTGTGTGTAAGTATACCTTTTACATATGTAAGTCAACAGAGATCACATAGTTTTCTGAAATTATTGGGCCACTTATAGAAACAGAAAAAAAAACTTTTAAGAAACCATTGATAGCATCTTGCTCATTAACATATGAAAAAGAAAAAAATTTAAGGTTAAACAAAAATCTCTTATTAAAAAAAATACAAAAAAGCAATATAATGAAATTCATGATCTTGATAAAGAACTAATGCAAAAACAAATAGAAATAGCTAATATAAACAAAACTCACTCCAGAAAAATCAACAATACAAACAAAAAGAACATGAAATTAAAATGGAAATCTATCCAAAAAAAAATTCTCACAGTTAAAATTTTCACAATGTTTTAAAAAAGCAACACAACAGAATTATTCTATGTGAGGATGATTATTTTCAAACAATATCAGATCCAAATTTTTTTTTTAGAATGTTTTAATTTATCACTATTAGTGAATATGTTTTTTTCATATATAATACTAATTTAAAATATAAAATGTAATTCTTTTGAAATAATATGCAGTATAAACATTTGCAGTATAGACCTTTATCCATAATCAGACACAATTTTTTTATCCATAATGAGACAAAATTAAAAAAAAAAAATCAGTCCAAAATTTGATTTCTCTTTTTTTTCTGCAAAAATATCTCTTGTGAATGCTTCAGCACCATATTCTTCTTTGCTATTTTGTATTTCATTGCCTCCACAATAATCATTTTGTAGGAGGGCAATGTTGTGAAGCACAAAACAGGATATTATTATAGCTGTGGAACTTTGCAGTTTTGTTCGTAAAGGAATGTTAAGACAAGGGTATCGTTTTTTTGATATACCAAAACCATATTCAACAAAAACATTCAACATGTGTGTACTTCTTAAGCTGTAATTGTATCTGATTTCACTTTCATTTTTGGGTTAGAAAAAGGTGTCATTAAATATTGTTTACAAGGATAGTCAGAATTACCTAAAACATGAACATGTTGGCAAGCTTCAAAAACTTGTTTTATAGCTGAGTTAGCAAAAGCAAATGAATCCTAAACACTTCCAGGCCATTGAACACAAGCAGATAAAATTTCTTTTGAACCACCTGCAATGACCTGGCAATTCAAAGAAATCCCTTTTTGTTTTGATATATTTCTGTGCTTTTTTCACAAAGAATTTTTATAGGAATATGTTCCATCAATTGCTTCTATACATCCTGGGAACCCTTGAATTTGGTAAAATCTAAATAAACGTGCCTTAATCAACAGCCTTTTATAATGCTAGGAAGTTCGACCTGCTGATAAGCATTTCTAATGGCATCAAAATATGACATGTTGGATCATTACATACGAGTTACAGGATGCTTTAAAAGACACACGATTTCACAATGTTGGTATTCAGTTTTCTGTAATAAACTCATTGACAAATATACTTTCACAATGTAATCTTTTAATTAATCACGTCAATATACCCAAGTAACTACTTTTGCTTGTTAAAAACTCATTTTTATATTTGCAAAGGTTGTGAAAAGTTATATAGTAATAGTAAAGTTTTGTTACGCATCAGCAAAATGATAATGGCGGTTTGTTTTTTTTTTCAAGTTTGGTTTCAAGATTGGTCTGGAGCAGACTTGAAAAAATGACTTGAAAATTCAAAAATTCTCGTTTTTCAAGTCTGACTTCAGTTCAAGTTCGCTTCCTGCATTCTGTTCAAGTCAGACTTGAGATTTGAAGTCTGACTTGAAATTTCAAGTCCGCTTCTAGCATTCGGAAGGAATTTTTACTCTCTCAAGTCTGGTTTGAAGTCAGACTTGAAAACGGTCTATTTTTGGCGGTTTTCAAGTCTGACTTGAGTTAAAGTTCGCTTTATGCATTCGCTCAAGTCGCACTTAAGGTTTGAAGTTCGACTTCAAATTTGAAGTTCGGTTCTTGCATTCCACCCTAAGTCTCTTTAAAATTCTTCTTATGAATTTGTAAACACCATTTCACAAACCTAAATACTTTAAAGAAAGTATTTCTTCTTACCAATGTCGATGATAGCAAACTTTTTAAACTTACTCAAAGCATGTATACTTACTTTCTGTAGTTCCTAACAACACAGATAGTCAATGCATTCACTTTTAATAAAATTAAATGACCTTTTGCTGATGTTTTACATATTTTTGACACTATTAACAAATACTTATTAAAAGATATAAAAAAATAAATAAAATTTTGGTTCTGTGTTGTGCTGCAATATTCTGAGAAATTAAGACTTATAAAATGAAGTTTTAATGTATAGATTTAACCAAGTTTAACATAACCACATTTTGAACTTTTTTGCTGTACATAATTGTCAGAAGCTAAAAGAATTTGTTTTACGTTATTGTAATTCAATTTAAGTTATTGTTCCTGTAGTTCTAGGGGAACTGGAAAAAAACCATTAACTAATAAAAAACCATATCAACCATATAAATTGTTCTTGGGCAAACCATAACTGCTGCTTGCCATCTGACAATAACAATAAGTGAATTTTCAATTCAATTCAAGCACTTCAACTATACAACTGAGAACTGTACGCCTCAACTTATTGTTAAATTATGCAAAAAAGTAGTCAATTAAAATTTTATAGTAACAGCAAAAACTGCTTATTGTTCTAACTAAAAAACAATTTTCTTTTAAGTAGTAATAATGATACAATAAAGATACAATAAGTGGCTGATTGCATAACACTTATTGAAATAATACTTATTCCAAAGATTATTTGAATTATAAAAAGTAGGAACACCAACATCACAATTTAATCAGCACTAGTAAATTTCAACACATTCATTACAAATGCATCTATATTGCATCAAATTGAGATTATAAATTCAGTCAGTTAGGCTATACAGAAAACTGTTCTATATCATAGCATTTGAATAGAATAGCTGCCTTTTTTAGCATTTTTGCAAATTTTACTTATGCAAGTCATCCTTTAAAAAATTGTACTCTTTTTTATATTAATGTTTCTTTATTGCAATCAACTGTTTTTCGCCCTACATGTACTGATAATTTACCTATTGATCTTATTCTATTGATAATAATTACAACCACAGAATTAAAAGTTAAATGTGAAAATCAAAAAACTTCAGAAAGGTAAATTTTGTGTTAGTAAATCATCATACAGATAAAAAGTTGCACTCTACTAATGCTGAGAGAAAATTTTATCACTTACCATTAAATGCCACACACAACAAAATATCAAATCTTTTAAGAGTATAAAGACAGTTTGCAATCACTTCATAAAAGTTCAGTGGATTGATTTCCATAAGTCTTCGAAGAAATTTTTTCAATTTTAGCTCATTATTGTTGTTCTCTTTCTGAATTTTTTCCACCATGTCATAAAATGCATTTAAACAAACAATATGAGCAAATCTCATCCAGTCAGAGGAAACTTGTTCAACCAGAATCTTTCTAACTCTTTCATCTGCATCTAGATTTAAGACAAAAAAAAGATATACATAAAAAACATTTTTGATGTCCAAAAAAATTATTTTGCTAAAAATTAAATGATTTTGCAATTAGTACTTCTCTAAGGGAAAGAAAAGTGACAGCACAATCTTCAAAAAAAAGAAACATTTCAAAACCTTCTGCTTTATTTTATTCTGAAAATGCTTTCTAAAATTTTCTTTTTTTTAAAACTTTGAAATCCTGAAGCTTTGGTAATAAATTCTAAATAGTTATTTAAACATCACACAAAAAGTTTTCTAATAATTAGAAAGAGGATTAAACCATATATTTTTATAAGAGAACATTTTTTTTTTTTCATTTTCAAAATTAATTTTCTTAAACAGTATAAAATAAAAATTAAGAATATCTTTTTGGAAGAATGTAAGTTTATTAAATCAGCTTAATCAAATTTAAAATTATTCCAATAATTTCATTAGTTTTGAGTAAAAACAAGAATAAAAAAATTTTCAGTGCGGCTAGAAAAGTTACTTAACTCAGCATTGAAAAACTTACAAAAATGTTAAAAATTCAAAAATATATAAAAACAGTAAGGGTCTGTGCAAAGTAAACATATTTTTTCCTTATTTTAAGGCAGCTTTACCAGTAAATCAGATATATTTCTAAACAATAAAATCTTTCTTATTAAGAAAGTATAAAATTGACTTTATAACACATGGAAAACAATATAGATGTAAAATGAACAAACAATTTCTGATACATTAAATAGAATAAAATTAATAAAATGGCAACTTGTTTTATTGTTAAATATGTAGACAACAATCAAAACAAGATAAAAAAAAAATTTACAGAAATTTAATTTATCAATGGTAAGCCACATAAGTATAGTTAATGCAGCCTATTGTGGAAAACCAACAGATCGTACAACTATCAATCTCTATCAACTCTTTCAAAAAGCTTTGAACCTTTGAAATCCAACTCTCAACTTTGACACTCCAACACTGGTTGAAATTACTAGAGCAGAAACTATCATCTGAAACTGAAACATCTAATTATGTTGTGGCACAGGTAATGATAGTAAAAAGGGAATAGTAAAACAATTTTAAACTTAGTTCAATAATACTTTACTAAAATTTAAAAAAAGTGACATTTTTTTGAATGTAGCAAAAGAAATGGCCATCACAGTTCACAAGTTTTTAAGGGTCTTTGTAAAGTTGTACATTAAGTTGTACATCAAGTGATCACTAAATTACATAAAATACATGCATGCATGCATACATACATACATACATACATACATACATACATACATACATACATACATACATACATACATACATACATACATACATTCGTACATACATATAAAGCAAAGATTCTTGTGTCAGTTTACATAAAAGCAGTAGAATATTTATGAAAACAAAAAATAATTTAAGAGAGTTTTGCATTGTACTTTGTTTGTTTTAATGGTAATAATTATGCAAGGAAAAATTACACTTCAGTGGCATAAATTTCTTGTCCAAATATTTTAGCCAAAGCTCATAATAAATTCTGCAGTTATATTTAACTTATGCAACATTGACAATTTATTGAAAATTGAAAATATTTTGAAATACTTTGAAACTTATAAAGTAATTTTCATATACTTTTAATAATTTCATATTATACAACACAAAATTTTCAAACATTTTATAGGTAAAAAGAAAAACTATAAATGTTTGCGAAAAATACAAGATGGGGAGAGCAGAATCTAAATTAAATGTTTTATGTATCATACCTTCATGATCCGAAGAACATGCTGTTGAGTTGCTAGAGTCAATAATATTGTACCAATTATCATCAGTTTCTTGTAAATCAACAACACTTTGTTTAAAAATTGCATTACCAAGAATGCCACCCATTAGACCTGTCAAAAGAATGTTCTAAACTTTAAAATGTTTAAAATACAATAAAAAAAATATGTTCAAGTCTTGTTTTAGGACCAGGAAAGAAATGATACTAATAATGTTGTTAAAACTAGAGTTTACTCTGAAGTGAAAGAGCAATCACCACATAAAGTGAGTTTGAAATATTCCTTTTTCTCTTTAAAAATTCACCAATTTTTATTGTATAGCAAAAGCAACTTTTTAAAAAACTACTGATTTTTTTTAGATTAATTTTTTTAGCTTAAAAAAGGATAGCAGTTTGAATGGGTTTTGCATCAAATTTGGAATAAAAATTTTGTAGACAATATTATAAAAAACTAAACTTTTTTTGAAATAACTTTTCTTTTGTGTAAAACTAATTACCACAGTGTAAAACTAATTACCACATCATTTTGACTACAATTTTATCAAGAATGTTCAAGTATTTCTTGATAAAAGATCTAAACAAAACTTCAAACTGAAAATAAAAAGAAGTTTGTAGTTGTAAAATATGTATTGTCAGCTAAAATAAATAATTTTGAAATAAAAAAAGTTTAAGCAATCAGAGAGGTTTTCTTTTTCATAATTTCATAATTTCATAATTTTCATAATTTCATATTTTAATGCTTAATAACCAAGATTTAAACTTTATTCATTTGATTTAAGTGACCTAGATTCAGCAAAAATATCCTCACCTTCAATGAGTATCTAGATTCAAAGATTGAAAACTAAATTACTGAAAATATTAAATTGACCTGTAAATAGTATTAGCTATAAAATATCATTTGGCTGAAGCAAAAAATCATTGAGTCACAGCTCTCATCAGCATGAACTACTTGAAAATGAAATAAGTAGCACACAAAATAAGTTCTTTAATCTTTATTTACATGAAGGACTGACTATCAGAACTGAAAATAAAATATTAACATGGTTACTTTCTCCTGTAACAAACAAATTGTGAACAAGAAGCAAATATAAGAGGGAATCAAATTAAATGTAACAAATAAGCATTAATATTTGGTGTCATAATATCTAAAATTATTTATAATTTCTTGTACATGAATGTTATGTAATAAAATAATTATAGTATATTATTATTCAAATGATAGAAACGAGTAGCAAAGGTTTACTACTCAGAAAAAAGATTTCAAATCAAACTTAAAAAAAACAACATTTTTTTCTAACACCAAGTCAAAAGTAACTTTGAAAGACATGTTTAGAATGAATGTTTTTAATGAAAAGTTCCCTCAAGCAAATTGCAATTTCTAATTTAATGCTTGCTTTTAGCAAAATACCTGCATGTGTTAAATGCACCATATTAAAATATTGGAACTAAAAAGTTCGAATATATAGTTAGCTAGCAAATTTTACCTTGTCCTGTTGCATAGATAAATCAAGACAGTAAATTTTGCTCAAGCAGAAAACGCAGTCTGAAGAGTGTACTTATGGCTTTTAAAGTATCACTCGTCACAATGGATTTGATTGTTTGTACTCGAACGAACGAAAAGCGCATGCTCCTGTAAGGGCAGGAAAAACCACCGAACAGATCAATATCATGCCTTCATAAGCGAGACATCAAAACAATCTTAGGTATATTCAGAGGTAAAGTTCAGAATCAAATAATCAAATTATCATTTCAAGTTTTCGAAGAAAAAAAAATTCATTAAAGAATTTTAAAAATTGTAGTTAACGGAATATCCTGATCCGTTGAGTACCGTAGGATGTCACTGCTTCTTGATAAAAACCAGACTTATTATGACTAATTTACATAACATACTGACATTTATCAGCTTTTGTAGATGACAAAGGAATACGTAAAAAACTGTTGTCGAACACGGCTTTTTATTGAAATAGTTTTTGATGCTTTATCTCTATCCAGCGTTTTTACTACGTTAAATACGCGTTTTCCCTAAACTGAATACGCATGATCCCTAGACTTAAGCAACCCTTGCCCGGTATGATGAGCACATTAAACAACGATCATGCTACGTTTAGTGCTTACTTCGAGCGTTCCGACGGCTTTTTATCGTGCAGAAGATGGTAACTTAATGCTATACTTTACTTTTTCTGCTGGCTTTTCATAAGAATACTTAAAAGGTGAGTAGGCTTTTAGATTGAGTTATAAATAAAATCTAAAAGATATTCTGGAAAAAGTTGTCAGCCAAAATAATTTTTATATATTTGTTTTAAATCAGCTGACCCCCTGACTAGTTATTTAAGATTATTTAAAGCCAACGAGTAACCATAAAAGGAATAAAATTTTCAGCTTCTTAAAACAGTGCGACGTGTATTGCGTAATATTGCACACGGTGTCTGAGATGTTGGAAATACAGCATCCCTTACTGATCCAAACGTCATGATGAACTTTTTCAAAACAAACCTAACTTATGAAATTATTCTTCAAAAGCTTTCCTCTTCTTAACATAATTGTCGACATGCGAGTGGAGTGTTGAATAAAGAAGGTTGAATTTTTAAAAAAGAAATTTAAACAATAAATTACTCCTCATTAAATCGTGTTTGTATTCATGTTCATACAAACTGTTTTTAGGATTTTTTTAAACAATTTTTAGATTTACAACTTTATAAATGTAAATTGTACTTAAATGTTTTGTCATCTGAAAACCTGATATTAGTAATTAGTAAAACTCCCATTGTTAAAATGACGATGAATCTTAAAAACGGACTTGGTGGAGCAACCGTTCTTTTTATAGGATGCTTTCAGTTTACTTCATAAAATGTTAATTACTGAATGTTTAATTTGTTGTAATTACTTTAATGGAGTGACTTCCGTGTCAAGAGGGGGCAAGTGGCAATTGCTGGTCATGTCAAGTTTACCCAGGTTATTTTTAATGAATATCAAACTTACGTTGCAATTTTCATTTAAAAAGTATATTTAAAATATTTGCGTAATAATAAACTTCCTCAAAGAGACCACATTATTCTTAATCAACGTAACTTCAGTTTGTGAAGTTTTTTAATACAAAATGCTATTTAGTGTAGGAATATTAAATGCATTTAATTCTTGATCAAATCACTTATGATATTGATGAAGACGTTTTTTGCTACTATTATGAAAGGCAATCAATTTTTTTATACCCGATGAACTTGGCTAAAAAACTGTTGAACACCATTTCGAAAACATTTGTCATAAAAGAGACATAAAGCCGATATAATTTTGCTGTTTTTCATGTTGAGTTTAAAAGTGTTTTGAATGTTTTATAAAAGTTTTGCCTTTGGCACAAAAACTCGCATCTCCCTAGTTTTATCGGATAGCCTGGAGGCTACTAATTCTATATAATTTTTTTAACTAGAAAGAAGTTGTGATACGAATAGCAAAAAAAAGTTTAATTAGCAACTAATCTGTAATTAATGGCTAAAATAAGTCGATTTCTGATAACGCATGGTCTGTTTATGAACAAAATGTTGGGCAAGCATGTAAATATAATAATTAAATTGAAACAAACACAGCAACTTTTGAAACACAACATCTTGTATTTTTTTAACTATATAAACATACAACACTAGAACCTGTATTTTATAGAAATCTCATTGTTATGTTAATTTAAAACAAAATTTTTCATTGCTAATTATATTATGCAATACAGAAATTAACACGAGATATAAAATTATAATCTAATTGTACCTATGATTTGCATTATTTTCGCAAATGATCTTAAGGACATTTATATGTAAATACAGACTAAAAATTTAAAAACAGCGCCACGTTTTGGCCGTTGCGTAACTGTTTTAACAACAATGAACATTTTCACTTTTAAAATATAAAATTACTTTTTTTTGCATTGCCTTCGCCTCTCCAAACATTATAAAGCTCTCTTTTATAGTACAAACATGCTATTTAATAAAATATAGAAATATCAGTCAAAGTAGCACCCGGTGGCAGCTAATTTTTTACGAATTTATCAGTACACGAACTGCTCTATACAAAGTATAAAGGTAATCAAGGGAACTCAGCGGAACTTTTTTTCAAAAGTTTAACTAAAGATAACAGTGATAATAAGTCGCTGCAGAAAAAACCACAGCATTTACATCCTGTTAGGTTTTTTCATGCAGTCATAAATCAAAAAATACTTTTACTTCTTATAAATTTTTTACTTCGCTATAACTAAACAATTTGATTTTAATTATTTCACCTTTAATAAGTAATATTTTATGTGGGATATTTTTTGATTGCTTTTTTAGGAATAAATAGAGTTAAGTTTACATCTTTTATAATAATGCTCTTTGTTTTGTTTTGAAATAAATAATTTTCTACGAAAACAATCTTGATACTTACTTAAGTTATTATGTTTTGAATTAATTTAATATCGGTTTATTTAACTTTTCATTTACTTTTAAATTTGATCGTTTTAGTATCATAAGTTTTATTTTTTGTTCACATTTTTTCTTATGATTATATGAAAAATGATCCTCATATACCTAGATTTAAAGTTTATTTGTTTTGTTTGCATTTTTTATGTTCATTCTTATATCTAGTGCTAATTTTCCTATTTTGAAAGAATTTTTTACTTTTCATCAAGATTAAGAGGCTATTAACAAAATAAAGCTTTTGAAGTTTACATAATTTAAATAATTTTTGTTTCTCTGATTCAACTAATGATTCAATGTTTTTTGTTGCAACAGGATTTCATGGTTTTGATGTAGTAACAGGTACAATATTTTTAATGACTTGATTTTCAAAATTACAATGTTTTCATTTTACCAATTCTCATCATTTTACTTTTGAAACAAAATCATAATATTGAACTTTTGTAGACTTTTATGGACGTTTGTGTTAAAAATAAATTCAAATTCTATCATAAATAGCAAAATACAAGAGAAGAACAATTAAAAAACCTTTTTTACAAAGCTTACAAACTTTTGAAAATTTTCAGAATTAGAAAAAAATTAAATTAAATTAAAAAAAAACTGCAATTGAAAAATTTGTAAAAATGTAAGAAGGAAATACAAATAAAACATTTTTTTAATATCAAGTTTTCACAGCTTAAAAGAAATTTTTTACAGCTATGATTATATAAGGAAATTATTTAAGATTAACATAAAATTATTTAAAGACATTCTCTGTTAAGAGCGGCATAGAGTGATTTATGAAAACAATATGAGCTTAGAAAAGTATATGGCCAGATGACAAAACATGTGGCAGAATTTTCATTTTTTTATTTAAACACATTTCAGAAGCAAGTTTAGAAGTGAAGAAAGTTAACGTTATTTGTAGATTCATTTGTAGATATCAGATTTAGTACTGGTGGTTTTGAATTCAGAACTTTTCAGAACTTTTTACTCTTTTATATTTCTGCGTGTCTAAAAAAAACTGTTATGGTCCAGCTGAATTATGGTCGACTATCAGGAAAGATTCGAAACATTCGCTAAAGCTCGGGGTGTAACAAGAAATAACAAAGCTGCTTATTTTCTCAGTTGTCAAACTCCAGTCATCTCCAAACAGTTGTGCAATCTTGCAAGCCAACAAGAGACTCCTTTGACAGTAAACCATCTTTCGTATGATCAAGTTGCTCAATTCATGAAAGAGCAATACAATACAATCAAATTCCTTGTTCGTGAAAGATTCAAATTTTGGTCAAGCATTGGTCGAAATCAAGGTGAATCTATTCCACAACTGGTTGCTCAAATTCGACAATTGGCTGCAACTTGCAACATTGCTAACATCACAAATCCACTGGATGAAGCTCTTCAAACACATTTTATCTGCTCTATTAAAAATAAAGCAGTGCTCAAAGCTCTTTTCAAGTGCAAAAACGAAGATCTAACTTTCGCCAAGGCCGTAGAAATAGCAACCGAAACCGAGGAGGTCGTCAAGGTAGCCAAGGAAACTGCCGTTGGTCCCTCAAAGTCTCCGATGTCTCTCCCAATCAATAAGTTGTTATTAATAAGCTATTATTATTATTATCATCATCATCATTATTATTATTATTATTATTATTATTATTATTATTATTATTATTATTATTATTATTATCATTATTATTATTATTATTATTATTATTATTATTATTATTATTATTATTATCATTATTATTATTATTATTATTATCATTATTATTATTATTATTATTATATATTCAAAAAAGTAGTGGAATTTTCATTATGAAATAGATCACTAAAAAATTGTTATATAATACACAAGTTACTTTAATAATTAGTTTTAAAGATGACTTTTAATCGGATTGTTGTTTTTTGATCCTTCATTTTTCTAACTTTTATTTTGGGATTATTAACTTTCTCACCAAAGTTGTATTTTTTTTGTTCGTGATTTTAATAGTACTAATGCCAATTAAAATAAACGTAATATTCGGACTATATTTTTGGTATGGAGGATGAGGAGGAGGAGAGCATAGTTTTGATGAGAGGGATTATTGATTTGAAAGAGGAGTTGAAAACAGCATCATAATGCTAAAAAAACTAAAAGCGCAGCAGCTAAATCAACGTTTTTTTAGAAGAGTCAACAAAAATTCTTTGTTTTTTTTAAGAATTTTAAACGGTAACATGCATTTTCAAAATTACTGATATTTTACAGACTAGCGTTAGAACCAGACTAGGGAATGTCATTGGGTCCCGTTAGGCCGCTGAACGGGAAATTTCAAAAAAGTTTTCAGATCCCGAACCCTTTCGGGTATAGAACCGTTAAATACCCGATAGCCCGATAACCCGAAACAATGATCAAACGAGTGAACGAGTACCAACAGCTAAGAAACCGAAACCAAAAAATTATGGGATACCCGTTCGGGTATTGAATTTTTTAAAACCAGAAAACCCGAACCCGTTTGGTTTGTGACTTTATCACCTTTCGGATCCTAAAACTTAGTAAAAGATTTAAAAAAATTGCGAAAATTGCTTAAAGCCACTTAAATTTGCTTCGAGTTATGGCTTACGGTAATTTTAGCATCTTTGGAAAAGTCTGTAAAATGCTTAAACTAAAATTTAAAAAAAAGGTACTAAATTTAAGCTGAGAGTTAACTAATGAAGTATTTAATTAAAGCCCACAGTTAATTAAACAACATGAATAAATAAAAAAGGTTAAATGATGTGAAAATAAACACAGTTTTGATACCAAAAGTTAACTTTCTAAACAAGTTAGTTGCCTTATCATCATAGAATTAAAACACTGGCAAGTATAGCATTTTCAGAGCCAAAGGCTGTCGTCGACGAGGAATGGTTCAATCTCCGAGTCTTCTTCCCCACTTCTGCCGAACAAACTTGACAAGAACTTTTTGACAGCTTCTTTAGAATACTTGAACAAATATTGGAGACTGAAGTTAGCTCCATTAAACTTTGCTTTCAAGAACTTGACGTTTCTGTCGTGCTCCTTCTTCACTTCCTTAAAAAAGGGAGCGCTTCAGTTTTGGGCGGCCGTCTAAAATAATAAATTTAATAAAAATAAAGCAAAATAATTAACAATATCATTAAAAATAATTTTAAACAAAACTTTGAATGCTTCCAATTGTCTCTTGATTCTTTGCAACTTTAAGCAATGCTTGAAGGTAATTAGCACATTAAAAATGAGCCATATTATTTAGACACAGTGAGCAGTAAAAACTTTATTCTGAGAATTCCTTCACTTGACGATTTTCAGAGTTAAACAACTTTGATCATTTAATGAATATCGATCTAATTTATGAAAGAGCCAGAAAAAAAAAACTGATTTTAGAAGACGTAGTTCTAGGAAGAGGGCAGTTAGGGGTTAAAGCGGGATTAGTGACGCTCTGACTACCGTAACTTTTTACAAATCACCCTCATTCAACATCATTCTCAACATCCTAAAAATTAGATTGTGCCTACGCCTCTTTGAGAGCTATCAAAACAAAAAAAATTTTTCAAAGTTTTTTTCTCAAGGTCATTTTAATTGCTATGGAAAAGGCAAGTATAAATTGATCCAAGTTACATGAAAAATGAAATCAGTCAACATAAATGATTGGGGTTGAAAAAAATATGGTTTGAAAACAACTGAAAGTTTTTCGAAACAAAACACAAACCTAATATCTTCACAAAAATTTAACTAGGGTAACCTGGGGCAAAGCGAGACACCGGGGCAAAGTGAGACAATTAGGTTTTCTAGCTTTGTACAGAATTTTTTTAAAATGATTCAGTAATTTTGTTTAATTATATTAAAAATTTCATTTTTTTTATGTTTTAAAGTAGTTTCCATCAGTTTTTTCATATAATATGACATAGAAAAGTCGGTTTAAAGCTTACGAGTTGCGTCAATTTGATTGAAAAATCAAAAATTTTTTTTTTTCTTATATGGAAAAAATCCACGTACGCTGCCATTTTTTACTACATAACAAACATAATATTGAGTTTGTAATCATTTATTTGTTATCTTTCAGCTGCCACTCTTATTTTTTTGTCAGATTATTTTGTTTCAAAGATATTTAAGAAATTTAGAACTTCACATTTACAGGGAAAGTGCGACAACGCTAGTTACTTTTGCAAAAATAGAGTTGGTTGTTTCATTTTTTAGATGAAAAAATTAACTTAAGGCGAAAATAAAATTCTTGCGTGAGCAATAAAAAACCCATTACACTTCTTGATAAAAATAAACTTTTTTTTTAACAAACAAAACAAAGTTATAGAGAGAGCACTTAAATAAATATATTTTAATATAAGGATTTGATTTACCCTTATATTTATATATTTTTCATATTTCAATTTTTTTTTAATTATTTATTTTAACCCACCAATATTACATTGTCAAAGTTAAGCAGATATTTAACAATGAGTATGAATCGGTGTAAAAATAATGATGGTGTGAAAACAAGAAAAAAGGCAAACACAGCTATGTCTGATTTAATTGGTAATATATACACTTTTTTAAAGTAAATATAAT
This sequence comes from Hydra viridissima, assembly GCF_058129835.1. Lineage (NCBI taxonomy): Eukaryota > Metazoa > Cnidaria > Hydrozoa > Anthoathecata > Hydridae > Hydra > Hydra viridissima. The sequence goes on along the minus strand of NW_028324300.1, from coordinate 21,216,387 downwards.
ATAGTAGTATTTGAATATTACAAATAATGTTTTAATAATATATCATTTTAATAATGTTGTTATTGTTTTCTTATAAAAAAAGTTGTCTTAACATTAAATTGTTAATAATAAAATTAATAATATTAATAAATAACACAATGATAATATTTTGTTTCCAGGGAAAGGAAGAGATTTTATGCCATCTGAGCTACCAACTCTTGTTGCTGTTCTTCGTAAAGCTATACTGATTAAAGAGTTATCAGCAAAGAAAATCTATCCATTAGATGATTTGGTCAAGGAGACTAGATTGGAAGTTGTTAAACAATTGCAAGAAGCAAACTCAGAATTTTTACCTCCAGTTATTTACACAGATAAGTCAATTGACAGAAAGATCAAAAAAGCATATAATGATGTACAGGACATTTGCAGAAAAAGGTTTACCAAAAAGGAAGAAATAGACAAAACAATAAAGTCTATGTCAAAACTGTTTGATATAACTAACTGCAAATGTTCTATTCTTTTCTGTAATGAATCAAATTGTCTGGGATGTGAAAGAAAGGTTCACATCAACTGTACATGTAAAAAATCAGGAAAGATTCCCTTGATAGAGTTAGAATTTATTCATGCACAGAAAAGAAAAGAGGGGGAGAAAGCTCAAGTTGTGATAGGATCAAAAGATTGTAAAGAGATTATAAGGAAACAAAAGGCAATAGAGCAAAGTAGTAAGAGAGAATAGTATCTTAAGAAGACCAAAGAAAAGGTAAATGTTAAGTTGCTGCCAATTAAAAAGACAGTATGAGTTTTTGGAAAAATGTAACAATAAGGAAGGGTATTCTAACAGTGACTTAAAATGTTCTAACTCCATAGAAAACTCTGATGTATCAGATAAAAGTAAGGGTTTTAAAGTAAAGCGAAATTATATGAAGATTAAAAATATGGCTTTTGCTGCTATTAGATATGATGTTTCAAACACTGCTGCTGCTGCAATTGCTTCAGGGTATTTAAAGGATATGGTGGAGGCTAAAATTGTTCCAGAATCAGCTCTTTTTTTATTGGTGGACAAAAATAAAGTGCATAGAGCCAAAGATAAGGTTATATCAGAGTGTCAGATTCTTGGAGAGAATAGACTTGAGTCTAAAGATGTTTCTTTTATTCTCTTTGATGGAAGAATTTACAAAACTAATGTATTCACATTTAATGAGGAAACAAAAAAATTTTATCCTGAAGTTAAAAAGGAAGATCACTACACTTTGACTGATGAATATGGTAAATATCTTCATCATTTAACAAAAGAAGAAATACCTAAAAAATCAAAGATTAAACCTGCTGAACATATTGCAAATGAAATACTTCACTGGTCTACTTTGTACAGTGTTAAAGATACATTAAAGTTCATTGGTTGTGATAGCACAACTACAAATACAGGTCATAATGGAGGTGTTATCCATTGTTTAGAGGCTAAATTAGAAAGAAAGTTAGGATGGCTAATATGTTTACTTCACACAAATGAACTTTGCCTTCGACATTTAATAGAAGAGCTTGATGGTAAGACAACCTCAAAGACAGGTTTTTCTGGACCCCTAGGGAAGTTGCTTTCCAAGGTGACTGAAATGGAAAGAAATAACAATTTCAAACCAATATCCGTAGGTCCTGGCTTAATTGAAATTTGTGAAGAAATAGTAAATGAGTTATCTTCAGATCAGAAATATGCCTATAAAATATGCCAGAAAGTAATTTCAGGAATTCTTACTGAAAGTTTGGCAAACCAAAAACCAGGCACTATAGTCCATTCAAGGTGGCTCAACACAGGCTCTTCCTTACTTTTATTGTGGGTAAGCAATCATGGATTAGAGGGAGATGAGCTAAAAAACTTAGAATTAGTTGTTAAGTTTCTTGTATCTTCTTGTTTCTTGTATCTTCTTGTTTCTTGTATCTTCTTGTTTCTTGTATCTTCAATCTTCTTGTAGTTTACTTCCCAATGTGGTTCCAAATCAAAGTGAAGCATAGTTGGATAGAGGGGCCATGACACACCTTGAACCAACTCATCCTTATCAAACTTCAAGATAAAAATATACAGAAGATTATTGAAAAATATGTGAGATCTTCAGCATGGTATTCTTATTCTGAAATCTTGTTGCAAACATTACTTTGCAGTAAAGACAAGATTGAAAGGAAATTTGCTGTTAATAAAATTCTGGAAATTAGAAAACATCAAAATATGGGAAGCCTAACTCCCAGAGCATACAAGATTCCTAATTTAAACTGGGATGCAACCACATTGACTGACCTTATAGCATGGAAAGAAGCTTATGAACCCATCTTAACCTGTCAAATCAACAATAATGATCTAAAAAAATTCCTGGAGTGTCCTATGGTAGTTCCTTATTTCCCTGTTCACACACAAGGAGTTGAGAGGGCAGTTAAGGAGGTAAAATTAATTTTCCTAATGCTTAACAATATATTTTGATTAATAAAAATTTAAGAAATACTTACTGTTATGAAAGTAGATTTTAAAACAATTAGCTTTTTTAAGGTAACTGCAGCTTCTGAAGCAGTGTTTGGTTTTGAGAGAAGAGATGGTTTTATCCGAGCAAGAGCAGAAAATAGAGCGCTAATTAAGGGTCTGCGTCTCGGAATCGTTTTCTCGAAATGATCCGGGAAAAGCGTAACGAGACGAGAAATTTCCCGGAAAAAAATAACGAGACAAAGGAAACAATTATCCCGGAATAAAGTTACAAATCGGGACATAAATTTTTTCTCGGAATTTAAAAACTGTGTCCCGGATAATTACGAAACGTTACGAGACAGATCAATTATATTAACTAGATATCTAACTCGCGGTTTCGCAGTGAAGAGAATTTTTTGCCACCCAAAATGACGCACTGTGATTCAAAACAACAACAAAAATGGTTCTAAACCCCTCACAATTTTTTGATAAATATAGTGCCCTTTTTTAAATAATATTAAATTAGAATGATCATTTATTTAAAAAGTAAAAGCAGTATTTTAATAAAACTTATATTTTACATTTTTATGGTTAAAAGAAATTAAAAAATTTAATATTATTTTCAAAGAAATCTAAAAAATGAGAAATTTTTATTTAGTAAAAATGGAGAACTTTTAATCTAAATTAAAGTCTATATTTACTTTGAAGATAATCTTATAACTTTATATATTTTTTGAAGAAATAAAAATGTCAATGAACCCATAAAAACCTTGTCTTCCGCCATTTTTTAACAGTGGTTTATTATATCAAAATAAATGAAAATGGCGGAAAACAAGGTTTTTATGGACTCATTGACATTTGTATTTCTTGAATTTGAGTTTTTTACTTGTATGACTTGTTTCAACATATCAAATATAGTTTCAAGAGACATATTTTTGTCATCATATGCTACTTAGAAATTTGTTAAAAGGTTTTAACTTGAATAATGATTTACTATTCAAGAAGTGCTAGATATTTGAAATAGCATTACTTAACAACTTCAGTATTTCCTGTAATATACAAGTAACATTATTTACTTAAACATTATATGGAACGTAATGTGGTAATTGTCAAAGAAGTTATAACATAAAATGTTAAACAGTGTAAAGTGAAAAATAACATAAACTACTCAAAAATGTTTCTGATATATATTAATGATTTTAAAAACAACAACAACAAAAAGGTTAGATCTTATCCCGAATATACGTGAATTAGGAGTGGATAATTTACGAATTTAAGGATTTACTTAACAAAATCAAATAAAACTGAAGAAATTAGCAACTAGAGCATAAATTAATGCTACATTAGATAGATTTATTTCAAAAGTGAAGAAAAAAACTAAAACAATGTGGTAGAAATTATGATTCTTTTAAAGAAAAAGAATACCAATGGCTTCAAGAAATTCTTATGATCATTAAAAGTAGCCATTTTGGTTCTGGAAAACCCCATAAGCAATGGGTGGTCCTTGGGAAGCAAAGGAAAAGAGAAAAAATAAAAGAACTAGGTATTGAAATCTTGCTCTATTGTTAGTCTCTGCAAGAATTAAACTTTTTAAAAAAAGTCAAATGTTTTATGGATCAAAAAAGTTAAAGACACTTTGGATAAAACCTTTCCCTTAAATATGAGTGTAAAACAAACTCTTGTATTAGAAGTGAATAATGACCTCAGCGGTAAACAATACTAAATAGTCAGAAACTTAGCCCTCGGACACATTTATCCCCTTCTTCCAACATATTTTAGTGGAAAGATTTAAATACTATCCCAAAAATATATTTTTTCCCCTGATTTCAGTTGCTACCATTAACTTTTACAAAGCTGTGTTTATGTAGATGGTATAACAATATCAATAATAGCAGCTGAAATAAATAATGGTAATTGTGCCAGAAATTTATTAAATTTTACATTAAGGATTAACTAGTATGTCTCGTTATGCCTCGTTATGTCTCGTTATGTCCCGTTAAAAAGATGTAAATTCCGGGAAATTGTAAAGTTCCTATTTTGTCCGGGACATCTCGTCTCGTCTCGGTATCGTCCCGGATTTCGACTGAAAATTGAAAATTGTCTCGAATTTTATCGCTAATCGGGACAAAGCTTTTAGGATCGTCTCGTCTCGTCTCGATTAAAAAAAATAACGAGACGCAGACCCTTAGCGCTAATGCCTCTTTTTAATAGCAAGAAGAACCTCTATTTATTTTAGCATTTATCTTACTCATTTTTAGTGTCTATTACGGAATAAATTATGAAATGAGTTTAATTTTTATTTGTTAAATTTTATAATATTGATATCGTATTGTAGAATATGCATTTATGAAACCTGGTACCTATACATGGGGTATGAGGCGGAGCTTACGCGCCACTCCATGCTTTCTAAAAAAATCCATTATTATTGATATCCAATCTGGTGAAAAAAATTGTCTTTTATACCATCTGTATGGGATACGCTTACACATAGATTTTGCTCCCCCCTCCCCATTTCGGTAAATATTTGCAAAATTAAGGTCTATTTTTGCAAATGTTTCTTTCATTTTGATAGATTTTTATATACCCACCCTTAATGTGTGTACCTAAAGGCAAAAAAATTCTTGGGGCCGACCTTTTTAGTGAAAGTTGAAAAGTACGGGATGCCCTAATGCATATTGCAGTTAGGACTTTTATGAGTGACATTATTTGTATTAGTTTTCTTTTAAATAAATTTTTCCTTTCTTTCAGAAAGAGACAGAAACATAACATACCCCATCCCACAACTGATTACATTTAATATTATTATACTTAGATGACATTTTAACATATCAATAATGTAAAAAAACAACTTTTTTCGTTAGAGGCCAAGAAAGAAATCACATATTTTAACGGATTGAGTTAGTCTTAACAGACACATCCATCAGAGTTTCAGAGATAAATGTGAAAAAAGGTGGCAAGAAATATTCAAATGTCACATGTGCCACAGCAGAACTATTCATAGTCTTTTGTACTTTCATGTTAATTTCTGTTAGATGTAGCTTGCTTCTGAGAAAATGATACCTAACATCAACTGCTAAAACATTTTTGAGGTTTAGTTATGGTCTACGATTTTCATTCAATGGTGCTCCTCTAATCTATTGAGTTGACAAGATTTCAGATCAAATGAACTTTATAAGGTTTTGGTTAGAAAAGTGGTTCCAACAGAAATAAAACTAATTGGTCCAGGTGCTTCAATCAATGACCTTAACCCAATTGACATGAATAATGACATGAGTTTTTTCGGTCTGTTTTATAAAGAAAATGACTCTCATGACTTTCAGTATATTATAGAGAATCAGTATTTCACTAATTGTAGTGTAAATGATGTTATTATCAGTTGCGCTTGTTATCAAGTCAGATGGATTGTTTTGTCAGTTTTATTTGTTAGCCTCGTTTTTATGATAAACTTTAGTTTTAACATATTTTCTATTTTGTGAGTTTTTGTTTTCAGTGTCAGTTTTATTATTTTGTTAAATTTCTAGAAAATAGTTCTTAGTTATCAATTTGTTAGGTATAAATAGGTTAGCAATGTGTATAAGACAATTGTAAATGTTTATATTGAGAAATATTCATTTTCCTTGTAAATTTGAAACCGTAAACATTAATTGTAGTATTGCTCGTATGGTTTGAATTGTGATGATTTGATTTTATGCTTTCATTGATCCATTGAAATTCTTTTTGAAAATTAGTTTTCAATGTGATAAAAGCCCAACAGAATTTTGAAAAAGTTTTAATTAACAATTAAAATTTTTGTTAAATTAATTAACAAAAGTTTTAATTAACAATTTGTAATAATAAAAAACAAAAAACTTAAAATATTTATAAATAATATCATCGGTTAAATATAAATAAAAAAAGAGTTATAATTGAAATTATAAAAAATGACAGGAATAAAAACATAGAAACTAAGAAAAATTGAAAGTTAAATTCTCACAACAACAAAAATTAGATAGAACCCTACAATTCTTATGCGACGAAATCTATGCGCGATTCTCAAAAATTTTTCAACAACGGTTTAAATTAAAGTTTTCAAAATACAGCTGATTTTTAAGTAAATGAATTTTTTTTACAGCTATTCAAAGTGGTAATCATTTTCACAGTAACATTCATTTAGAATTATAGATCTGATAAGTTAGAATTATAGATCTGGTAAGTTGAAATAATTGAAGAACTTTAGAACTTTAAAAAAAATTTAACTTAAGTAAATATCATGACGAACTACGCTGAATTCAATAGCACAAATCTGATATGGAGACATTTCTTAAGAGGAACAGATGAAACAGCCATTTACAAAGTTAGTACATGCAAAAAAATATTGAGAATTGCTGGTGGTTCAACAAAAGGTCTACATTTCCATTTACTGTCTAAACATAAACTTGAAGTAACATTGCAATCGCAAGTACCAAGTTTATCCACGAGAGCTTCAAATTCAAAAGATTTAGAAGAAAAACCTCAAAATAAAAAACCGAATTTCAACAACATCGAAAAAAGAGGAAAATCTATCTGAAGTGTTGGCGCGTATGGTACAAAAAGACGGTATATCATTTAGTACAATTTGTAATTCCATTGATATACGAGCCGGGTTAGTTGCACGAAGATAAAAAAAATGTCCCAAAATCACGTAATACTATCAGAAAAATGGTATTAGACTACTACGAGCAGATTAAAAAGCAAGTTTTAAATGAAAAAATTGATCAAATATCAAGAGGCTCTAAATTTTCCTTAACACTTGATGAGTGGACTTCTTTTGGAAACTGCAGATATATAAATGTGAATGTACATGAGTTCAAAAGCTATAGGAACTTAGGTTTGATTCGCATTTTAGGGTCTATGCCAGCAGAAAAGTGCGTTTCACTTCTAAAAGAAAGATTCCACAACTTTAAAATAAACCTTAAGGATTATATAATTGGTATTACGACTGACGGTGCAAGCGTTATGAAGAAACTTGGAAAAATTCTAGAAATTGATAAACAATTATGCTTTGCCCACGCTCTACAACTGGCAGTTATATCAGTTCTTTACAAAAAAGACACCAGTCACTTGGAAGTTGATGAAAGTTTAGGAGATGAGAACACTTTTTTTGAAAATTTAGATAACAACGATGATGAAGACGAAGATGATGATTATAAAAGGGAACATTTTTATGAAGAGGAAGATTGCTCGAGATTCGAACGATTTATTGTTAATTAATGAAACATCTGAGGTTACAATTAAACATCAAATTATTGGACCTATTGTAACCAAAGTCAGGAAAATTGTAAAAATGTTTAAGAGGTCCCCGACAAAAAATGAAAATTATTTACAAAAGTACGTAAAAATTGAGTTGGAAAGGTCATCCATTTAATCATGGATTACAAAACCCAATGGAGCAGTTTGTTGCTTATGCTTGAAAGATTTGACAAGTTAAAATATTGTGTTAAAACGGCATTTCTAGATTTAGAATTGGATTCCAACTTTGATAATTCAGTTAAGATGAACGAAAACGAATTTAGTGGTACTTTTGATCCCGTTAAAGCAACTGTGGAAGCAGTTTGTCGACGAGACGCAAATTTAATTAAAGCTGACATTGCATTAGAGTTTATGTTGACCAAAATAAAACAACAACAATCCGAAATTGGAAAACAATTGTATGCCGCTTTGAGTCACCAAATTAAAGAGAGAAGAACGCCATTAAGCAGCACAGTTTATTACCTTCATAATTGCCAGGTTACTTCATCGAAAATCCCAGATGATTTTGTACCAAATACAAGTGCCCAAAATAAAAAAATTCGAATAAACCTAATAAAGCGTCTAAGCTCGGCAGATCTAATTACATCAGCAGACGTGAATAGTGATAGTGATGCTCAAATGAGCTAGACTTTATCAAGCAAGGAGTGTGAAAATAAAATCGAAACTGTTAGTGAAGAATTAAATGAAGTTATGGAAAGAGGATTGGCAGCAACACAAACACTACCTATAAGGGTAGAAAGTGTAACTTCTAAAATTCAAAGAGAAATGTCGTTAATTGAAAGTAGTGCCACAAGAGGTAATCATCTTCAAAAAGTATATGATTATATACTATCTATACGGCCAACAAGTGTGGAGTCCGAACGAGCATTCTTAGCGGCTGGGTTTTTATGCTCAAAAAATCGAACGCGGTTAAACGACGAAATAATTGACGCTTTCATTTTTTTAAGGTGGTACTTTCAAAAATGAATATAATTCATGTATACTCATGTATACTCATATTATTTTTACTTATATTGTGTTATCTTTTTAATGCATTGTTTTATAATTTAAATTACTTAGGTTAGTTAGTAATTGAACTATTTTAGTTAACTAAAAAATGAAAAATGATTAATTTATTGATAATATAGTTGTATTATCAATAAATTAATCATTTTTCAGTGTTTAATGAGTACTTAAAAATTTGTTCTTCACATGCTTCACCGTCTATAATTTTTTCTGCTTCCTAATTAATCCCGTGATTTCCCGGGAATAAATATCTCAATCCCGAAATCCCGGGATTGAGAATGTCTGGGATTATGCCATCCCTACATTTAACTCACTATTTATAAGTTTTTTGAGGTCACGAATTCCTAATTTTTGCTGACAAAAAACACAATTTAATTTGTTTTTCACCTTGTTTTTCATTTCATATGAAGTTTTGTTTCGACTATTAGTTCTATTCAGTATTTTTATCGACTTGTTGAACTTAATCTTTCCCTTTAAAAACGACACTTCGAATCTGAACTTAAACTCGACTATATTTATCATTCAGTTTCCACCCCTGAAAATGTAACAAGAGTTTTAAAAGATGGGTTTTTAACATAACAGTTTTAATGTTTCAGTTTTCTTTGAGTTATTTTAAGAAATCTTTTTTTATATTTAATATATGAGGGGTTAGAAGGACAATAGAATGTCATTTTTTAGAAATTTCAAAAAGATTAAACAGTTACTCGATGTTGGGTTTTTTAGAAAAAATACTAGGGGTGTGGTTATAAAGAGTTAAAAAGATCTTTTGATATTTCTTGATCTTTTGTAGCAGCAGCGTGACAATCTCTGTTTTTCATATCTCAGATAATATTTTTAATCACTCGTTTTTATGCATTTTACACTTCGCAGTTAATAAATAAGCTTATATTCAATGTGTACCATACGCGGACAGCAATATATTAAAATCTACAAAAATTGAAGTTCGATGTTAATCTCTATTACCATTAAAATAAAAGAGAAATCTATTTTTGTAATAAGGTTGCAAAATATAGTCGAAAGAGATGTTAAGGGTTTTCTTGGAATAGCAATAAGTAACAAATAAGAAATGTTTAGAGTATCATACATTTGATGATAAAATGAAACAAATTATGTAGAGATTCGCAATTTTTTGTTTGTTTCTGCTTTTAATTTCCTCGCTTATTCAATATATGGAGTACTTTAGGCAGACTGACTTCTTTTTTATGATATTGATCTAAAGTTAAAAATTGAAAGTCTCGCTTTAATGATTCACTTGCAAATAAAATGTTTTACCTGCGTTCTGTGCATTTTGAGTTTTTGGTTAACAGAAGCAAACTCTTTTGTTAACCAAAAAGGTCGCTCTAATAACTTTAAATAGAGAGATAAGAACTGAGTTTTAAATATATCATAATACATATGCTTCTCAATTTTAACAAAACTGAAAACAAGTAATTTTTTGTTTGTTTAAAAGTTCCTGTTAAAAAAACGTGTAAAAACTTTTCTATCACGTTCTTACTTTCAAGAGTTGTCATGAGATGCTCTAAATATTATCAGGAGAACTGAGAGTATTAAGAATATAGAGATTCTCACGAGAACTGAGAATATTTAAAGCGTACCATGACAAATAGAGCAAAGAGAACAATTGCAAACTTTTGTTCCACATTCCATGTTCGAGCTTTCAATTACAACTAAACCCTCACTCTGGCTGAGTTTTCAAACAACTCTAAGTAAGCGAACTGACGTTTTCCAAACGAGAGCATTGCCGCAGGAGATGAATTGTTTCATTGGTGAAAATCGTAAACTTCTATTTTCATTCTCTTGTTTATTGTAATTTCTGAATGAACGACGTGAAAAAAGTAAGTGATTTTATTAAGATTTTATTGTTATAAAGTTGTTAAAATCAGTTTTGAGCAGAATATATTTTTACTAGTTAGGTTTTTAGTGAAAAAGAGATTGAAAGTTCAGTTAATACAATAATTTTATGTTTCGTTGCCTAAAGTTAAATATTTGAAAATTTTTCGTTTTTTTGGTGACATTAAAAAGTTTTTTCGATATTTTTTCTTTTCAAAACTAGTTTGAAAGTTTAATAAAGATGAACATAAAAGAAATGGCTTTTTATACGGTTTTTATATGGTGTAACAGTTTTAAAATATAATTTCTAACCGTTTTTTATTCGACTGTCACCGCTTTAAATTGACATACTTTTAGTTTACATTTTTAAAATACTTTTTAATATTTTTTGCTGCTTCAGCAAAAAAATAGAATGCGAAAATGTTTTTATTTCAGTTTGAAAGTAAATTATTTTTGCATCAAAAATCTCACGCGACTTTTAAATAACGTTGAGCGCTCTGTTAATGCTTTTGGCCAAGCTTCTGATTGGCTGAAATTATTTATCGTATTTCTATTGATTGAAGCGCAACAAAAGTTTGAAAATGGCGTACGACAAGTTTCAATAAATATTTTAATTTTGCATTTCGTAAATTATTTATTTGTTTAATAAATATTTAATAAATAAAAAAATCTTTTTTGAATTGATTTGTGATCATTTGAACTGTTTTGATTTTTTTTATAAAGAAAATAATATCCGTTTTATATTTATTTAACACGATATTGTGTTTTCAAATTTTTCGAAGTTGATTGTCTTGAGTAATTTTTTTGCAAAAAAATAAGTGTTAATAATATGTTATCATTATTATTTTTTCTCTTCAGATTATGAAGATGATTACAAGATATTCATGGAATGCTTCTTTGAAGCGCAGGCGTTGATTACAGAGGACTTAAAAAGATCAATCGATGAACGAGAGTGGCTGATTCGGATACGCAATGGAAAAACTGCTCATGAAGTTTCACATGAGAAATATTTCATGGAGAAATTTTTTGAAGCAGGATGCAAGTTGAATGGATTAAATATTCGTAAAAATATTTTCTCTGAGGATGAGAAAAAACTTATCATTTTATGTTCGACCAACGTTCGTCGTGTCTGGTTATGGTGTCCAGTGAAGATCGATGGATGGACACCGAGGTATAAGATTGAATGGTTGCAGATATTCACCAAAGATACTTTAGTATCAAAGAACGAGTTCGAAGGTCTCGTCCTCCCTTGGATTCAACTCGCTGAAGAATTAAATCTTGAACTTCACAACGACACGAATTTCATCGACGACATTTAGGTATGGCTTCATGGTTCGAATTTCAAACGGTTGAGGATCAAGTACTGTGGAAAAGATTTTTATAACATCGAAGAGTTTAAAGCAAGAAACAAAATAAATGTTTAATATGTTAAATAAAAAATAAATACAAATGTAAATATGTAAAAAGTAAATGTAATACAAGAAAGTTTTTATAACATCGAAGAGTTGAAAAAGTTGAAGTGATACGAAATACTTTTGATTGTTTAAATATTTTTAATATGTTAAATAAAAATGTAAAATGTATAAATAATTCAAAAATTATTTATGGAATGAAATATATATAGAATAAATATAAATAGAAAAAATAAAATATAAATAGAAAAAAAAAGCGATTTTCTTTTAAAACATAAAACGTGGAAAAAAATGGAAAGATTTTCATTTTTATTTGGAGTTTTTGTTGCGAATATTTGTTGTTTGTTAAAGCTTAAGTAAGTTTTTTAAATACTGCAAAAAATCACGGAAATATAATAAAATGATAATTATTTAATGTAATAATAATGGAAACATAAAATAATTAGGTTGTTTTTTTGTTGTTGTCAATGGTAATGAAAAAAATGTTCGAGTTTTTAAGATGAGATTCGATAAATTTTTAGAACGGAAAGTTTTTTGATGTTGAATAAAAAAAAAAAAAATTGGAACTCGGTAAATCGAAAAACAAAATTCTAGCAAATTTTTTTAAAGCTTTGAACGGTGGACATTTTTCAAATTCAAATTTTTTTTGTAAATATAGTAGTATAATTTTATTAAAGATATTAGATTTCTGTTTTATTTCGAAAAACTTTCGGTTGTTTTCAAATCAATATTTTTTCAACCCCAATCATATGTGTTGGCTGATTTCATTTTTCACGTAACTTGGATCAATTTACATTTGCCGTTTCCATAGCAATTAAAATGACCTTGAGAAAAAAACTTTAAGAAAATTTTTTTGTTAATATAGCTGTCAAAGAGGCGTGGGCACAATCTAATTTTTAGAATGTTGAGAATGATGTTGAATGAGAATGATTTGTAAGAAGTCACGGTAGTAAGAGCTAACCATATCCCGCCCTGGCCCCTAACTGCCCTCTTCCAAAAGTTACTTTTTTTAAAATCATATTCTTTTTTTTTTTATTGTTTTAAGTGTCTCATTAATTTTGTTTAATATCATTATTTACTGACTGGGTAAAACACCCAGTGTTCGACGATTTTTTTTACCTTGTTCCATATATAAATTATTCTCTCACTCGTTTTTTAATAAATTATCGATCTCGAAGTTTGATCGTATAGAGAGAAGATTACTCTTTAAGATGCCCTTAAAACGAATGTCCTCGATAATAAATAAGGGAACTACACACACACACACACACATATATATATATATATATATATATATATATATATATATATATATATATAAAGGTAAGTATGGGTATTAAGGCCCGGCGGGTAATAAGGCCCACTAATCCAAAGTTAGGGAAAAAATAAATTGTGAAACTTTTTTTCGACAATAAAATATATATATATAGTTTCACCAGCTCCAACTAGGAAATGTCCGGGTCTTGATTGAAACCGAACAAGACCCAACCCGAACGGGTAATTCCGTGTCAAAACAACAACAAAATTTCAAAAAAATAACCCACTATCTCTAAATGACTTAATTCTTTCAACAAAGATACTTAACTAGGCGAAAAAGAATTCCACAAGTTGTTTTAAACAAATCGGAATATTTTAAAAGTTATGCTCGTTTAAAATTCAAAACTTTGTAACATTTTTACTTATCATGCGCCCCTAGCAACGTCCTTAGTAACAAGAAAATTTCAATACATACGTTGTTACCTTAACTATATTATTTCATAATTTGAAATTTTCCACATATTAGATGCTAAACCATAAAATTATACTAAGAAATAATAATTTTTTATATTTATTAATAAATCAAAAAGAGTAAACTGGCATTTTTAATAAAATTTAAAAGTAAACAGGCTTACTATAAGAGGAATTACAGAAAAGGTTATGATCTATATATTTCCAAACTTCATATTCTTAAAGTATATATAAATACCTAAAAAAAAAAAAAAAAATTGAGTTGTTTTTCGACTCACTAATCTAAAAAATTTAATTTTTATTTTTGATTGAAAGAATATTGAGAATGAGACAGAAAATTGATAGGTATTTATGTTTAGGCACAACCAGAAAGTAAGAGTTCTTACTTATGTGTAAAACTACAATATGCATATGTAATAAACTCAATTAAAAATACTTAAATATTAAAAACAGGCATTTTCACTCAGAGCTAGTCAAAAATAAGAGGTATTTTCACTTAGGTATAAAAATGCAATATTCATGACATACATGTCTATGAATAGTATTCATGTCCGTAAATAAACTCAATTTTAAATATCAAAACACATTAATTCTTTGAATTCCATGTTTTTATGAATTGACAAATTTATATTCAAATCAGTGAACTTCTTCACATATTCCTTTGTTTTTCTTTGGACTGTAAAATAAAACAAAATTAGGTAATATTTGTTAACAAATGAAAAAATATTGTCATATACATATCATAGACATATGCAAACTGTCAATTCTAAGAAATAATTGATAAAAGGAAGCAAGCAAATGTTTTTTAAGATTCAAGGGCCATGTTGGTGCATAAATTTAAATCCCACATCAACTTTGCACATCACTTTGCATCTCACAATTTTTAAACTTGTAAGTCAAGATAGGGATAGTGTCATCACTGCAGTATTTCATCTTAACTTCATTTTGACATACAGGAATAAATTCATGAAAGTCTCTTGTTCCTGGTATTGTTTTTACATTTTTAAATCGTTCAGATTGTAATAATCTTGTTTCTATTAAACTTTCACTTGAAATATAAATAAAGTTTATACCTTTGATGTTGTTAGTGCAATATGTAAACATATCACGTGAGTTTAATATTTGATTTGTAGAAACTCTCTGCAAACTAGCATTAGCTACAAGCCGTTTAACTGTTCCTCCTATACCATCACAAGGTTGCTTTCCATGGCTGGTTGCAAAGAAAACCCATTTTGCATCTATTCCAAAGTCTGATTTATGCTGACATAGATTAAAAATATTTTTGCAGTTTTTATATTGAGATGAACAGCCATCAGAAAAGTAGATCACATTTACAATGCTGGGTATCTTTTGCTTTAGATTATTGATAATTGATTTTTGTACCTCGTGAACCATTGGTACATCATGATTGTTATCATCTGATATAATGCAATATGAAGTGGATTGCAACACTTGATTTTCTTTATAGTACACAACTACTGGATGAAGTGTGCACTGAAGATTATTCCAATGAAAACCTTGTACTTCATCCTGCACAACAAAACTATAGCTTTCTGCAAAATCTCCTAGAACTATTGCACTATTTGATGGCAGTTCTTCTTTAAGATTTTTTAAATATTTAGATTGGCATTTAGAAATATATGAATGTGCTGTTAGCTTGACTAGTTTTTCCATCACCATATTTACATAATCTGGTATGCTTACAAGCTGTATAACTAAATCTGATCTATCAGTAGTAACCCATTGGTTAAATTCGATAGTATCTTCTTCCTCAAACTGTCCTATTAGTTCGAATAGCTTTTCTTCTAATTTAGATGTATTTTTTGGACATTGTGTACATCGATGTAACATGCATTCTTTGTTTTGCATATCACAAACAATAAATTTATATAGTTCATGGTAATCAATTTTAATGGGTAGGAGAATTAACTTCATGTTTTGATGGTAGATACAGATGCACACAGAATGGGTTCCTGATGAGTTTGGCAAAACACACCATTTAGGTCTTAAAACACAAAACTTGGAAAAACCTAACTTTACATGTGGATATCGAACTTTAAATGAAACAAATAACTCTTTTAAGCTTGATAAAAGTAGTCGCTTTTGCATATGGAGTTTCCAACTAACACTTACAAAATCCTTTTGACCAGGCATCTGGTGAGAGTTTTCATCATCTTCATAAAAATTTTTTACTAAAGTATTTATTTGATCAGGGAGCATTTTACCTCGCTTAGTTTGTGGAACTGCAAGAATTCCTTCCTTCTTTGCTAAAGATCTAGATTTTATTATTAGATACTTTGAAACACCAAAATACTCACTAGCTGCTTCAATTGACCATTCTTGTGGGCACAAAGTCAATATTTGAATTTTGTCCCTAAATGAACAGCATTTTTCAAGTTTATCTTTTATCAAAACTAACATATTTTCGAACTGAACAACTTTTTTTTTTAAATCAAGAATATATTCATTATCAAAAACTTCAACTTCTGTCAATGGAATTTTTAAAGAACTTGATAACTTTTCTTTGAAAACTGTTGTAATAGTTTTAATTTTTTTTTTCCCAATACTCATACGATTCGCAAATGGCTGTCCATGAAGCTTGACTGGTGACACGCCAATTATACTGAGACAATCCGAAAGTTCTTGTCTGTTTTTATTTATATCAGCTTCTTGTTGAACGTGAAACACATTTTCTTTATTTATACTTTCATTTGTGTAATCATCAGAAATATCAATGTTATCAGTATTAATTTCAGTGGAAGCTTTCAATTTGACTAAGCAATTTGTACAAATTTTTTGACCAGGTACAATATTGAACCTGTTGTTTAAAGCTATGGTTCTTAACGTGACTACTCTGAGAGATGCTAAATTAAAAAATATAACTTAATAAAATAAAATATGCCTAGTATTAACAAACATAAAGACCTTAAAATTATGAAAAAGTAACATTTATAAAAAACTTTATGACAAGCTTTACTAACCTTTGCACGGTCTTTTGTGAACTAACAGTGGATCACAGCATTTATTCTGAAACACAGGGAACTTCTCAAGATAGAACTTTTGATGATGAAAACATAAGTCAATAATCAAATCAGAAGAAACACCAGACCTCAGCGCAACTAAATTTTCCTCATCTGGAGCTAAATCTTTAAAAAATATTATTCCAATGTGGTTTGTATATGTTAACTTGTGACAATTTGATTTTAAAATCAATCCAAGAGAGCATTGTGATGTTCCAGCCATTATCAAAATATTTAATTTCAATATTTTATTTTTCTAAAACCAACATTAAATAAATAATAATTTCTAACATGAGTATTATAATCAAAACTTTATTTTAAAATAAATAAGTGTAATCATAGCTGTTACACTTATTTATTTTCAAAATAAAAATGAATTTCTGGTTTCTTGTCTAACTAATTAAATGGAGCAAATGGTTCTAACATTTGAGTATTATATATAATAATACTTATGTGAGAAATTATAATTTTTTTGTGAGAATTTGTTTTAGTTATTATCTCTCTATGGAGATTATAACCAAAACGGTAAATAAAAAAGCAAAAATAAAATTGCAAAAATAAAACAATAATAAAATAGATATGTGCATTAAAAAGCAGTGAAATAATTTTTGACTCTTACAGGTATTTATATATAAACTATTATTGTAAAGATTTAAAATGAATAGATCAATACCTTTTCTGCAATTAATCTTAAACTATACATGTTTACTGAAAAATTATTGATAAAAACCCGGTTTTCATCTTAAATTTTTTATTCAAATATAAGATCTAATAACTTTAAGTAATGATTTTTGACTTCTTTCTTCAAAAGTTTCTATGCCTATTAAATTTTGTAAACATATAGTTAATGTAACTGTGGATACTTTAACATTTAAGTGTTGCTATAGACGTTGCTAAGAGCGCGGAGAATAAAAAAAATGTAAAAAATCTCAAACTTCAAAGACCCATAACTCTCAAAATAATGAAATTGGCTCCAAATTATTTTTGATTATTCCTAACGACGGTATTAAATGCATTTGTGCCAAAAATCAAGTATTTCTGAGATGGTGGGTTATCTCGACTTGTTGTTTTGACATGGAATTACCCGAACGGGTATTGGACACCGATAAAAGCTAAAAAGAGTTTTATCGGACTCCGATTACCCGAATGGGTGTTACCCGACAACGCCAATAAATCGGGTAGTTGAAATTTTTCATGCCTAACTCAATCTTTCGGGTGTTTTAAGTAATCGGTACCCAAAAATTACTGATATTATCGGTACCCGAACCCGATTACCCGCTAAAATGATAATTCCCGAACGGTTCTATCGTGTATTCGTGAAAAAAGTCCATTTTGTTCAAAATTAATTGATATTACTAAAAAAATTACCTTAAATAGAATTTAACCATAAAATCGCAATAATCACATTTTCACTTGGCCTTTTGGCAGTTAAACAAAATATAATATATTTCCTTATGCAATTCACGTCATTCGTTTGGAAAATTTACTCTTACCATTTATTTGAAATGCTCGACTCCGATTTGTTTTTACAAAAAATCCAAGGTATGCCAAAAATCGCAAAAGCAATCATAAAGCATCATTGTGTGTTTTCAGAACTGTTTCCTTTTCCGTTTCTTGAAATGATGTTAGAAAGGTTTTAATTTTAAAATTTTGAAACTAAAATTGGTTAGGCACGTCTGATTTTATAAAAAAAAACATTTCGAAAATGTTAACCAGCCAGTCAAGTGCTCTGCCATCATAAAGTCCAAGCGATGTTGATATTGAAAACAAAGAAGGATGTGAACGTGAAAAAGAAAATCCAACAGGATCCTCAGATCCAGATGACCTGCCTTCCCATGAAAGCGAAGCGGAGAAAACAGGTTATACATTAGTAGATGTAAAATGCGGGTTCTGGCGCAAGACATCAAAATCGGTAAAACAGCAATCAAGTTAAAGGACATGAAATGAATAAAAACCCAACAATGCGCCAGAACCCGCATCGTATTTTTAAAAAAGACGTCAAAATTTAGTTAGAAATGATCTAATTAAATTATACCATTTAAAATAATTAAATTAAAATAATTAAAAAGTGGGAGTAATAGTCCATCCTAGTTCTTTAAAAAGATGAGAGCAAATATTGTCCTTTTGTTGTAGATATTTTGTGGGAAAGAAAAGTTTTTAATTTCGCAAGGATGATTGCGAGCTAATGAAATTTTTTCTACCAACATCCTTAGACATACCATTTAAATAGTAGATATCATAGAGAGAAGAGAATTTTATATAGTCTTTAATGATTTGCTCTTCCAAGTGTTCAATATCGTCAATTTTTTTTACCAGTGAGGACAAAATAAATAAAATTAGCATTTTCATAATGTTTAACGAATCCGAGTTGCTTGAGGAAAATGAGTATATGATCTTTAGTGATTTTGGAATGTTTTTCTTTTTTAATATTTGAGCTAACAAGAAGGTTTAAAGCTTGAAATTTGCTATATAGTTTTTCAAACACCTCCTTTTGTACTTTGCATTTTTGCGTTCCGCTGTATTGTTTGATGCATTCTTTAAAATGATCAATTCTTGACGAGCTGAACTTATTAAAATTAGACTGGTAATATACTTTGATGTCGAGAGTGTCTTGTTGACTGGAGCATATATGGCAAAACTTATTGTTGCTGTCGTCAAAATCAAATTTTTTTAAGTCCTCGTTTGAACAGTATTTGCACTTATTACAGTATTTTATCTTTTGCTTAATTTTAATATGAGTCCACTTTTTAGATTCAACAAGCCTTAATGCCATTCGAATGTATTGTCTTTGAATGTCTTCTTTTTCAGCTTTAAATTTATCAACTTCTTCAAAAGGAAGCTTTATCCTTAGAATGTCTTCATACCTTTGAATAAGAGGATTGGTTCTTAAAAAGAAGAAGGACTTCTCAATGCGAACTTTTTTAAAGTTGTTAAATTTTTTTGCAGCCTCGATATCATACTGCTCTAATATTTTTTCGTTGAGCAAAACGATATTCACTTTAATAGTTAGCATAAAATCATAAGCTAATTATCAGGCTTGATCGTAGTCCATTAATTAAAAGCAGGGGGTCTGTTTCTATAATGTCCAATAGCTAGCGTGCTGATTTTATCATCTTGTATGGTCCTCTTATCATCTTCAGCGCAAAGTGCAATTTTGTTAATTTCTTCCGTGTAAATATCATGAAGACGAGACCTAATAATTTTCATTTTTGCAAGCGTTTTAGTCCCATTTATTAAGCAGTCGTAGTAATGCTTATGATTAATCTTTTTGTCAACAACGCTCTTCTTAACCCCTTTGCATTTTTTGTGTTCTTCTTCTTTTTCTTCTTCAAGGACATTGTAAGAGTAGAGTTTAGGTCGAAGTCCAACAAACTTTTTAATTTGCCTGCCTCCAGTCTCATCCTTGAACATGCCAATGACCTTTTTATTTGCTCCCACTTTGAACTTAACTCCTTGAACAGCAGGATGTTCATATTTACATGGGAAGGTAGCAGGTCTAATCTTTTCCAATCCAGTAGCAATTTTGGTTTGGATTATGTCGCAGGTTAAAGAAATGTTGGTTTTTGTGTTTTTCTCAATAATTTTAATCGCTGCTTCTTTAAATAAGTTTAAAAAGGCAGCAGGGTCTTGATATAAGACGGAAGATTTATATGTAAATTGCTTGGTGATGTATTTAAGAGCTGAATTAGTTAACACAAACTTGATTCTCGGAGCAGGCACCGGTCTTGGAGCAGGCACCGGCTTGGCAGGACGAGGGAGCAGGCACCGGTCTTTGAATTACATTTTTCACAGCTTCTGTCATTCTTGAAACTAACCCAGGTGGAGCTGACAAGATGGAGTCTCTCAAGTCAATGACTGTCTTTTTCACCGATTCTGGAACATATGAACCAATCGATGCAATAAGGTTGTTAAAGCTCTCAGCAACCACATTTTTAGCAGCTATCGTCATTCTTGATACTATACCAGTAGGTCCAACAGAAATCCTCACTTTTGCAGGTTTTACAGAAACTTTAACAGGAGGTCTAACAAACCTAACCACAGTAGGACGTTGGCTTACGCTGACGTCATTAATAGGAGCATTACGAGACTCTATAGCCTCAATAAGTTCGGCTTTTCTCATTTTTGAGTAGCCTTTAACACCGCATTCTTTAGCGGATTGACGCAACCCTTTCACGGTCATTTTATTCATCTTTTTATTTACTAAAGAAAAAAAATTTCCTTAAGTCAATTTTTTAACTCTAAGAATTAAAAAATCGTAGTCTCATTATTTAATTTTACTCATTTTTAAATTTGCTTTCGTAATTTTAACAATGTCTTCATTATAAGTACGATAAATTTCGTTTACTGAACGAGGATGTATTATTCCACTATTAAAAGATCTTTGAATTTCAATAGAATGATGTGAATTAATAACAGATTTTAATTTTTTTAAAACTTCTTCGAATGGCAACATTTTAATCATTTCAATGAAGGAAATTTTGACAGACTTTGGTAGTTTTCTTAAGTTTTTTAGAAATTTGAGCGAACTTTTCGATTTCTCTCCATTATAAGTTAACTCTATGCTATCGCTAAGAGCTTCCAAAAGATCAAATTCATCTATATAATTCATTTTAATAAAGGAAAAGATTTATTTATCTCAAATTCAATTTTTCAATTCTTCGATAAGAATTAAAAAAATTAAGCAGCAGGAGCGCAAAATCTTCCCATCCAATGTCTTGAAATGAATTTTTGAAGTTCTTCCCACTCTTCTGCAATGATATCGTTTTCAGACTTTTTTTCTTCTAGTAAATCATCTTCAGAATCTGACGAATTGATTTCCAACTGTCTCCTTTCTTCTTCCAACAGTCTCATTTCTTCCATCTCTCTTACCAACCGTCTTCTTTCTTCTTCCAACTGTCTCATTTCTTCTTCCAACCGTCTTTCTTCCAACCGTCTTTCTTCCAACCGTCTCATTCTATTTTGCATATTACCCATCTTTTTTATTTATGCCAAGAAATTTCTCAACCCGAATTCAATTTTTTAGGTCGTCCTACCGGTCTTTCTTCCATCACGTCTTTCATCCAGCTCTTGTCAATCAGATGGTTTTCCACCGCCAGCATCAACAAAGCCATTTTGCTTTTTGAAGTTTGAGTAATGCCGTTCTCTCTCAGCAACTTTTTCAACTCTTTTTTCGTGTACCTCATTTTTTTAAAGTGTCTGAAAAAAGTAAATTTTTCACGGTCGATTTCAACCTTTCAGCCTGCTTGCTCACATCAAAGACGAAAAGAGTGCAAATGTATCTGTAATTTAATCCGGTAATGTTAGGCTGAGCCACAATGTCGTCAATGCCATAAAGCCTGTTGTCAAACTTGCACGCGTCTCTGTAAACCCTTGAAAATCGGTTGTTTTTAAAGTCCAAGTAGTAGTCCACAGCAGGATACCTTTCGCTGTTTAAGGTCACATACATGTTTTTAATGTCGCAATGATCAAAAACGGATGGATTTCGGTCCTGATGATTTGGAATCCAATCACAACATACCTTGGTCTTTCGCTAGCAGATCTCGCGCTCAATCTCCAACTGAACGTGTTTGCCACGGGAACGGAGATGGTGTCACACTGTCGAGACTTGAACGCTAATGGAACGTCCACTTTAAACTCGATGATTTTATACAAATTGTTGCTCTCCAAAAGAGAGGGGGTGACATGAGGCATGAACAAAGACAATTTGGTCAAATCGACTTTTCCTGCACCTGTAGCAGCGGCTTTAAAAATCGCATCCGTGTCGCTCTTTCTCACAAGAGTCACGGTGTGTTTAAACCCATAAAGAACTTTGTCATAATCGTCGCAAAAACCAAAAATGTGCTTCAACGGAATGCAAAACGAAAAGGTTCCTTTATCAACGGGCTGCTTGATAACATAATTGTGTCTGTTGATAAATCCAGTGTTGTTCGCAAGATCAGCATCCGCGGTCGTGTCTCGCTGCCACAGCTGATTCATGCCTTCAGATATTTGAAACTCAACCGGATATTTAAAATAACCAAACATCGTGGTGGATTGACCAGGACTATAAATGGTTTCACCTCTTGATTTGACAAATAGTATGAAATTTGGCCGAATTGATGCATGATGCCGTTGTTTGCAAAAGTAACCACATCCGCATCCGCATAGGAAGTCCCGTCTGCTTTTGTCAATTTTCCTTCCACTAAAAGATAAGACTCACAGGAAAGCGTGAACAAATCCTGCTGCTCAATATTAATTCTTATCTCTCCAGTGTTGTTTAAATTGGTGCTCACAGGCTCATACTCGTGAAACTCGAATCTCTCAATTCCTTCATCAATCATGACTTCTTCAGTAAAATTTAAAATCTCGGAGTATGCCATTTTTCTATACAAAAGAAAAAAAATTTTTTGGAAGGAGTTCCGAAAGTTCCGAAAGTTCCGAAAGTTCCGAAAGTTCCGAAAGTTCCGAAGTTGCCGCAGGGGACTTGCGCTAAAGCGCAAGTGGGGACACGCCCGAAAAATGAAATTTTTCAGACGACTTTTATGTTCTCTGAAAATCATGACTTGCGTGAAAGCGCAAGTGTTCTCTGAAAAATGAAATTTTTCAGACAATTTTCAGACCTCTCCCCATCTTCACCAGGTCTTGGATTCGAACTGCGTTTTTAGAACTTAAAGATCCGCCCATCATGGAATACTCATCATGTCTTGGAACAGAGGCTGGAACTGCTTTAACCAGCTCTGAAATAATCTCTTTGCTCTTCTGATTCATTGTTTCAGGTTGAAAACGTGAAACACCAGTCTTAACGTACACCTTTTCAAGAGCTTTCTTTCCCTTGTCAATAGCTACATCTTTAGCTGAAGTAATTGCAGAAGAAGCCAACTCTTTTCCAGCAGACTTGGCAGCCATAATCGCTTCTCGTCCCAACTCGCTTTTCGCCATTTTATGAGCAAAAGTCGACGCTGCCCTCGATGCGCTCGATGCAGCCGCTCGTCTCATGAAATTTTTAAACGTGTCAGATAGCCCACTTCCACCAATCACGTGTTTTCTCACATATCTCTTACTTTAAACGATCATTTTTTATATAGGAAAAAAATTATTTTGCAATACATCTTTGAATCGACTTGTACTGCCCTTTGCTAATCACCTTTTGTCTCAACAGCTCACCGCATATGCTCACCGCCTCGTTTCTTGAAGCTGTGTTTCCAGCAGCAATACTCAATTGAAGCTTCTCCACCAACGCATTCGGATCGCTGGGAAGAATGATTGCTCCAGAACCTTTTTTATAAGCTTTCATATTGATCGACTTGTAGCGATTGTATTTCTCAATTCCCAACTCATCTTTCCTATTTTCAAGATTTGACATGAGTCTATCATATTCTGATTTTTTAGGCGTGTAAAGATCTTGAATTTCAGCTCTAAGACGATCTGAAACATATTCCTCTTTATCTTTTTTATTAGTATCTGCAGTTATCATAAAACTCATACTAGATTTAAGCTCTTTTTCAATAGGAATGATGAATTGATTGTATTTTTCAACTTCTGAAGCTCTCGGTTTGTTCGATCTTGTATCTGGCTTTACAGCGTCACTCTCCATTAAAATTTTTGAGTAATTAGCCACATCTTCTGCTGTCACGTTCTTTGAAATGTTTGGAGTGGTCATCAACTCCCAAAGACCTTTCGTGCCTTTATACCTTTCACCTCCAACAACCATGTCATTTCCATCAAACATCACTCCCATTTTTCCAATCGTATATTGGCTTTCGTTTTTACTCAATTCAAACTTGTTCTTAAAACTTCTTTTAAATTTTGCTCTTGTGTCCTGATCAAACAAATGTCTCAAAGGCTCATCACCTTCAGAAAGATTACTTGTTGAGTCAGACTTGATGCTATCTTGCTCAGCCTTGATGCTATCTTGCTCAGCCTTGATGTTATCATATTTAATTTTATTGATCATCTTTTTATTGCTCTCGATGATCGTTTTAAACAGTTTCCTCAGATCCGTCTGGAATTGAGAATCCATCATGTTTTCATTCACACTGTCTTGATAAATTCTATTTCTTCTCGCCAACACCTCTTTCACAATTTCATCCCGTTTATTCGGGTCTTGTATTTTATAAAAGACCATTTTTTAAAATACGCAGAAAAAAAAAAAAAATTCTTAAAGAAGTTGTTAAACGTTTTAATCGCGTCTTCACGTCCTTTTTGGATCAAAGACTCTTTCGTCAACTCGTCAATGTTGCTTTTGGTTTTGGTTCGTATTTCTTCCGTCATGGATTTAAATTTTTGAAGCTCCTCTAAAATAAACTGAAACTCAAAATCGCTTATTTTTCCATCCACCAACGCTTTCGAAATATGATTGCTGATCGTATTCAATTTTGACTCGGCTAACACTTTTATCTTTTCATGCTTTTCCGCTTTTAACGCCAACTTTTTATTTACTTGACCTCCAACAATGGATAAAAAACCTACTCCAATAGCCACACCTTCACAAGCAATCGATGCTGGACTAGCAATAATGGTTGACAAAAGACCAATTCCAGTCGCACCCAGAGCAATGCACAACACCTGCATCGTATTGTCTGCATTCGAAATGATCCGAAAAACACGATGGTACTTTTTACTCAAATGAATTCTCTTTTTCCTCTCGTTATCCATCTCTTTCTGAATCCCACCTATCTTCTGAAGCCTGTAAACATGTCCTTCCTCCTCAGTGGGAGCTGTTGGAAGACTTGGATATACTTTTTTACAACTTTCGTAATCCATTTTTATTAAGACGAAAAAAAATAATTTTTTATGAAAAATTTACCAAACACAAACTTTCGCCTTTTTTAATTATCACATCCTTATCGCTTCTGTTGTAAATTTCCATAAAGATCTGATCCACCGGTTCTGAAATCATCAGAAAGTGATTAAAATAATTCAACTTGTCATTAAGACCATGTCTCAAATTCACCAATGCTATCCCCTTCTCAATTCCAAACATAAACAAAATCTTCTGCTTAGACAATCGAACCAAATGAATATCTTTTTGAGCAAATATCTCGTATCTATCACCTACCTTTAACGGAGGGTGCTTTAAATGCTTTTCAAACACAATAACACATTTTTTCCACTCCTTCTTTCTATCATAATGAACTTTTCGAACACACTGCATCTTTTATTTTTTTTAAAAAAATTTATTTTTCATAATGCGAAACATTTTTGTAAAGGTTTAAGCGTAATAATATGCTTGTCCGAGAAGAAGGTTTTAGCTTCCAGATTGACCTGTTTGCGCATCGCCAGAGTTGAGAGTGACGACGAGTCTTCTGCCGGCTGCGATGCTGGGCATGAAATCTGCCTCTGCAAAATTTCTGTAAAAGGAAATGTTGGTGGTGGAGCCGATGGAGGAGGTGGATTGGTACGACAGCCCTGACGATTTGTTGTTAAACGAGGATATGTTTGCTTCGTTCCACGAGGACAAGTAAAAATCTTCCAATCCAGATGAGGAAAAGATGCATTTGCTGTCACCGTCATATCCAGGAAAGTAATTATAATTGTTTGCACTGTAAGGTGTCCAGGGGCTGAGGACAGTGCCGTTGCCTGGAAGCAAATTTATGTCATACATTCTGACTCGAGACTCCCACCAGTTTCCAGAAGCGCCGATGATGTGCATCCTAATATATTTCAGAAAAACGCCATTTCCTTTTCCATTGGTGTTAAACAAAACATATTCGTTTCCGTAAGTGGTGTTGAGATATCTGAACGTCCTGCAGTACAATTTAACTGAGGAAAGGGGATGTGGGATGGTTAACGTTGAAATAAAATGTTGAATCCAGTAAGTGATGGCTGTAGCATTTTTATTATACAATTGAATGATGATGTTTGTGTTGAATGGCATGTCGAGTGTGAGATATCCTCCCATGGAAGTGGTGTTGGCAACGTTGCATCCTTGCAAAGAGTTGAATTAAGCTGGTCCTCCGAGAGGGGTAAAGAGAAAGTCGCAAGCAAGAGCAGCGGCATCCACACCAATATTGTCAGTGACTGTTTAATAATTTCCAACGTTAATTTCTCCGTCTGTAAATATTCGAAGAAAAACATTTCCAGGAACAAATAATCCTCCTGTAGAGGTTCCATTGAGAGCTAGCCACAATCTTCTTAACACTCCAGGACCGTCCGAGTAAGTGAAAACAGTGACCGCATCAGGCAATCCAGCGGCAATCGTTTGTTGCTTTATTCCCAAACTGGTGAATCCTAATCCTGGGAAAAGTCCTAAAAAGTTGGATTTTTGCAAAGAAAAATCAGAATAGCTTTTTGTCGCTCCGTCTTGCGCGTTTGACGGATCTGTCACATTGATCAATTTGTGAGAATTTAAATCCAAGTCAGCCGTTCCCACAGTAGTTCCGCC
The DNA here is from genome assembly GCF_058129835.1 of Hydra viridissima. Taxonomy (NCBI): domain Eukaryota; kingdom Metazoa; phylum Cnidaria; class Hydrozoa; order Anthoathecata; family Hydridae; genus Hydra; species Hydra viridissima. The sequence goes on along the minus strand of NW_028324300.1, from coordinate 21,189,336 downwards.
TGAAGCATACGTGTCCACGTAATTTTTTGTGGCTGAATCTGAGGACGAAGTGGGCTCTGCCAGATTGGTCAATTTGTGTGACGTCATGTTGATGTCCGTGTAAAAGATGTTAGCGTATGCCACTTTAGTGTCCACATACCCTTTTGTCGCTGCGTCTTTTAAAGCGGTTGGATCAGAGACGTTGAGAAACTTGTGGGAACTCAAATCCAAGTTCCCAGTGATCGTGCTCGACCCGTCCGTTTTGATGTGCATGCTCGAGATGACATCGACGTAATTTTTTGTGGCGGCGTCATGAACATTGGTCGGTTCATTCAAATTGATCGCTTTGTGAAAAATTAAATCCAACTTCACTGTGCCAATTGAAGTTTCTCCTGACGAATGCGTGTCCACGTAATTTTTTGTGGCTGCGTCGTGAGAAGTGGTCGGCTCTGCCAAATTGATGATTTTTTGAGAATTAAAATCAATGTCTGCAGTGGTGGTGCTATTTCCATCCGTTATCACATACATCTCGCTATATGTTGATAAATAAAGGTTGTATATATACTTCCCCAATTCTGTCCTTCCAAACTTATCAATCATTTTACTTACTGCAAAAAAATTTTTTTTACCACAACGTATCGATAACGTCTTGAAAGTCAAACCCTTCGTCCATCAAAAAACCGTGTTTTCTTTTTGAACCCTATCGCTGTTATAATAAACTGGACTTTTCAAGTATTTAACCAATTCAACAAGAGGAGGTTGACCATAAGAAGCAAAGCTATATTTCTTATCACCGTCTTTAAACCAACACACCCAATGAAATCCTCCCGTGCTTGAATCTCCTGTATTGATAATCCCGCATTCTTTTCTTCTTGGCTTTTTCGGCAACTCGTCTCTAACAAAAACACCTCGAAAGTTTCTTATTTTCAGCTTTTTAACATCCTCTATCAATTGAAAGTTGGTTAAAGCCTCATTCGGCAAAACAATTCCTTCTACGTTAATCATTTTTAAATTTGTTTAAAAAATTTAAAAACCACTTGCGATATCTCCCAAATCCAAATCGAACATAATGCTTTTAATAGGTTTAGTCTTTACAACCAACACTTCTGAAACACTCACTTGAATACACTCTACCTTTGAACCAATAAACACTCCTTCTATTTTTAAAGAAGCAACCACCTCGCATTTTTGATTAAGATACTCTAATAGACTTTTATTCAATTCTAGTTTGCCATTCTTCTTCAAATAAAACATTGAACTTATTTCTAGGTCTGACTCTTTTTTCTTCGTATACAATTTACCGAAAAGAATTGGAGAACTGCCAGGCTTTGGAGAACTGCCAGGCATTTTTTTATCCGTGAAACACCCAATCCAAATTTAGCTTTAGCTTTAATCACTGGAGCAATAAGCCTTCTTTCGTTAATTTCTTGTTGAGTGGGGTAGGGTATCGAATCCATCTCCTCAAGCATCATCTGATCTGCTAAATTTCTGTTTTGCACGTCATTAAAATATTTATAAGCCAAATCGTGATGGTATGCTGCATTATCCACTCGATCCACCGGCTTGCTCCATTCTTGATACATGTCCGTGGAAGTCAATCTCTTATCCAAAATCGTACCAGGAACTGCAAAGTTCATCCCTGGAATGTGCATTTCTCCTGAAAACATAGCCCATGGAAGCTTCACTTTGCTTGACAGTTTATTCAACGATTCTACCAAGTCACCTCCTTTTGTTGCTGAAACAAACTTGCATTTAGTCGTTCCGCAAGAGTTCCAAGTCCCTTTGAACATATTTCGATTGTTTTTTGTCTTCTCGTTTCTCATGTGAATTGTATCGGTTTCTCTTTTGCATTTAACACAATACATTTTACATATAACGAAAAAAAATTTTTTATATATAAAAATGGGAGTCATTGATTTGTCATGGAACATTGGTAAAACTAAAAGAAACAACAACAAGCTTTTCCCGAGCATTCGAGGGATCATCGTTGGAAAGTCTGGTTGCGGAAAAACAACGCTGCTTCTCAATTTATTGTTTAGACCGGGATGGCTCGATTACAACCGGTTGCAAGTCTTTGGCAAGTCCCTTTTTCAACCTGAATACAAAATACTCAAAAGGTCCTTTGAAAAAAAATTACCTACAGAAATCATTCTCGAATTGTTCAACATTCAAAACAAAATTGAAGAGTTAAACTCCAATCCTGAGTGCGTCATTGAAGAAATTTCTAAAAATTGGGAAGGAAAAACAGACATTGAATGTCAATTCTTTGAAACGGCTGACGATGTGCCAGAGCCTGAAGATCTCGATTCAACCAAAAACAATTTAATGATCTTTGACGACTTGCAATTTACCAAGCAAAACAAATGCGAAAAATATTACATCAGAGGACGACATTCTAACGTGGACTGCTTTTATCTCGCTCAAAACTATTTCATGCTCCCTAGACAAACCATCCGAGAAAATGCCAACTTTCTTCAAATTTGTTTCTTTCCTCAAGACCAAAAAAATGTGGATCACCTCTACAGAGATCATGCTGCTGTTGATATGCCTAAAGAAGAATTTAAAATGTTCTGCAAGTACTGCTGGTCTCAACCTCATGGGTTTGCTGTCATAAATTTGTCCTCCAAAAAGAACCAGGGAAAATACCGAAGCGGGTTTAGCGATTTTTGTTTTCCAAACGTATAAAAAAAGATGTCTGGATTCTATTCCATTGTTAAATCTAAAAAAGAAACTTCTACCGTAGACAGCAGCGTGATCAGGACCTACTTTGACGTTCCTATCGAACTTGAAACTGAAAAAAAGTATGAAATGGCTTTAGTCGGACTTGAGACGTATCGCAGCTACCCAAATATCACCTCTAAAAATAACGTCTTCAGATACAGTCCTAACCTAGGATCGACCAGTTATACCATCTACATCGAAGAAGGTGCTTACGAAATTAATGAAATCAACGATTACTTGCAAAAAGAAATGAAAAAGCAAACTGGAACTTTACACAGAGCAGATGGAGTCATTCTTGGAACAAGTGATACTACATCAAGGTCCACTCTCACTTTTGGAAAACCTGGAACAAACACTCATTATTGGGTTGATTTTAAGATCCTATTGACCCTAATAAAGTCACCAAAATTATCGACTTTTACGAATCTGAAAGAATTGAAGAACTTGCCGTCATTAGAGTGACCAACGACATTATAGATTCATTTTATTTAGATGGAAAATCAACCAATGATATTTATTCCTTCTACCCTGATGCTCCTCCTGGATACAAAATTAGCGAAAAACCTTTTCATCTCATCTATCTTCCCATTGTGGTTAGCAAAATTTCAAGAATGGAAACGCAACTTATTTAACAACATGGAGATTTAATCGACTTTAAAGGAGAAGACATCATTATTCGATTTCACGTTAGAGAACGAATTTCTTCTGTGCTGCAAGATTTATATACAAACAGTGCTGTTGATCGATAAAAAATTTTTTTCTTTTCTTTAAAAAATGAGCGGTTATCAAAACATCAAACTGAACATCTCACAAGGTCAAGCTGATAAAATTAAAAAAGTGATGCATGATAAAACTGATGCTAGCATTAAACTCACTCATCAAGACTTAAGCAGTGAACATGTTCTCGCTGTCACTAACGCGCAATTGAACAAAATTAAAAAAGCATACAGCAATGGAAAAGGAGTCACTCTTAAACTCAGCAAAAGACAAATCGCATACAACTCTAAAGTGGAAGGAGGTTTCATTGGAGCTCTTTTACCTTTATTAGGAATGATTGGAAGCACTCTAGCAACAAAAGTTGTTCCTGCTCTTGCCACTGGTCTGCTTTCAGGTGTTGGAGCTTCTGCAGGATCAGCTATGGTTGATAAAATCACAGGACGAGGAATTGTTTACATGAGCAAAAATGGAAAAGGAGTAAAACTCGCTGCTGCAGGATCTGGTTTATACTTAAGACCTTGGACTAAAAACAAACCCATTTACGGAGATGGGCTCTTCATTAAAAAAGGAAAAGGTTATGAACCTGTTGGCTCTGGTTTGCTGCTTGGACCTAATTCACCCTTCTCAAGTATTCCATTCTTAGGAGCTATTCTATAAAACTTCTTTTAAAACGTTTTCGAATGTTTTTAAAGAAAATAGACTTTTATTACTCCAATTTTTCCAGTAGACATAAACATAAGCGGATTGTCCTTCTCCACAAAAACATCCAACACGTCTGAAAAAAAAAAAATCTTTGATATTCGATACAATTGTTCCAACTTATACACGCTATGAACTTTCATCTTATCTGACAAATCCTCTACTCCAAATTTAAAACTCTCCAAAAAAATATCTTGAGTGTTCATCGAAAAAATAAACAACCCTTTATCTCTTGTTACGCTAAATTCAGAAGTAGGCTTAATCATCCTGCACATGTCGCTAAATCTCGAAACTGAAATTCTTCTTTTAGACTCTTCCTTATATGAAAACCAATCTAGAAAAAACACACTTTGAACACACTTAATGCTATACTTAAAATTATCTCAGACTTTACATCAATAATCAAACTTCCAGGATTAAAAATCGATGAAGTCACTGAACTCTTACTCTTCATCGTTTTAAAGGCTTTACTAATATAGCTCTCGATACCAATATGTAAAGACTCTTCAAAATTAAACACATACTCGTCAAACTGGTCTGCTGAAAGATTAACTTCAAACATTAAATTAATAATCGTTTTTGCTTTTAAATGAATTCCTTCTTTGCTAATATTCAAGCTAACCATCTTCATATTATAAAACAAAAGATCAAACATGGACTTCACTTCACCTGCATACTTTGTTCTCGCAATAAAGATTTTAATATTTCAATTGATTTTATTTAAGTCAAATTAAAAACCTTGGATGGAATTTTAAATTGATTTTAATTATTTTAATTTAATTATTTTAAATGGTATAATTTAATTAGATCATTTCTAACTAAATTTTGACGTAACTAGTTTAATTTCTTTGCTCATTGCATGTACATTTTTTCACAGCGAGTGCTAATTACCTTCAGGAATTGCATAAAGTTGCAAATAATAAAAAGACAGTTGGAAGCATTCAAAGCTTTGTTTAAAATTAAATTTAATGCTATGGTTAATTATTTTTCCAAATTTTTATTAAATTTGTCATCTTAGATGGCCGCTCAAAACTGAAGCGCTCCCGTACTCAAGGAAGTGAGGAAGACAGAAACGCTCCCTAACTTGGCAATATTTCCGGGAACCAACTGAGTCTGAAAAAAGAGCTCATCAACTGTTCATGATGCGAATAATGAAATAAAACGAGAGGGAAGAGTTGCGACTAATTCCAAAAATGAAAATAGATGTAATTATTAGGACGTAAAGCTCAGTAAAAATTGGTTTAAGTATGAAAAACTTTCTGCCCTTAAAGTGTTTTTGCCCATGAAAGTCTAACTTTTTAAATTCTCTTTTACATTTTTCAGACTAAAACACAAAAAATTCTTGAAAACCAAGTTTAAAGAAGCTATGTTCAGTCTCCAGAAGTTGGCCAAGGATCCTGAAGAAGCTGTCAAAGAGTTCTTGTCAAGTTTGTTTGGCAAAAGTGGGGAAGAAGACTCCAAGGTTGAACTCGTCGATGACAGCCTTCGGCATTCAAAACTTAGATGCTTCTCTTTGAGCTTCATCCATCCAAAGAAGCAGAAGAAGAGCGCGACTTGAATGAAAAGAGAGCTTTTTGTCTATGAAAATGATGATAAGGCAATTTCTTCATGGATGGGAATGCCAATGCAGTTCTGGGTGACAAAACGGAACTTCAATCCAATTCTTTCTAAGGCTGCCTTCACTATCCAGAGCATTCCTGCAAGTTCTGCCACCTTAGAGCGCTTGTTCAGGGCTTCCAGCCAGACAGTCACGAAGGTAAGAAATTGCATGGATCCTCTAAAGGCTGAAAAACTGCTCTTCATCAAGAGCAACTACTCTACGTTTGAGAGAAAAATGTTGCTCAAGTTCTGCTCAGAAAAAAAAGCTCTTTATCAATTTCAAATGAGGAGCCAGATGATGACATCGAGGAAGCACTGTTGCTGCATTTAACGTTATGGATGACATGTATGTTGTTGAAGAAGACAAAGAGTTTGTCGAAAATGATTTTTTAAAACTAGGTTCAGATTTTTTTCTATTTATTTCTGTTAAGAAACTCATGAAAACAGTCTCCGAATCAGTACATCTCCAAACTTTAAATCTTTATTTTGTAATCAGTGTAAGGTAAAAATTCTAAGGTGAAAATGCTATACTTATTCTATGAGGATAAAGCAACTCATGTGTTTAGAAAGTTAACTTTTCGTATCAAAACTGCATTTATTTTCACATGATTTAACCTCTTTCATTTACTCATGTTGTTTAATTAATTGTGGACTTTAATAAAACACTCATATTGTTTATTTAACTCTCAGCTTAAATAAGTTTTATTTAGTACCTTTTTAAAATTAGTGGCTTTTAGCGATTTTCGCAAATTTTAAAATCTTTTACTATGTTTAGGGACCTGAACGGTGATTAAGTCAAAAACCGAACGGGTTCGGATTTTCGGATATTAAAAAATTCAATACCCGAACTCGATGATTGTTTCGGGTTTTCGCCCTATTGGGTATTTAACGGTTCTGTACCCGAAAGGGTTCGGGACCCCAAATGGATTTTGAAATTTCCTGTTTAGCGGCCGAACGGGACCCGATGACATTCCCTAGTCTGGTTCTAACGCTTGTCTGTAATAAATTAGGAATTTGAACATGCATGAAGAAATATTTCTAAAAAAAAATAAAAGCGGTTTAAGTCCAATTTATTGAAAAGTGTAGGAGAACGGCTAGAAACCAAAAACAAGACAAATAAATGTTTTGTTTTGAATATTCTTTCCTCAACTTCTTAAAATTTTTTTCCAAAACAAATATGACGTAATGTTCTTAACCAAAATATAAAACAATAACAATATATATTCCAAACAATCTTTTGAAGATTTTTGGTCCAGATGAATGAAGAGTGTAGGAGAATTCTGAAAAGCAAACATACGGCAAATAACTGCAAATAAAAATAATATATGCCTCACTAATTAAGATGATGATAAATTCTATGGTCATTTTTTTCTGATAAAATCTTTTCTTATCACGCTCGTGTTAAGAAAAAAAATGTTTATGCTGTATCATTTTTTACTGATTTCACGAAAATAGTTTTACAAAATAGAAGAACAAAATTTCAACTTGAAAGTTTTTGCAGAAATTGTTTTTCCAAAAAATGTTTCAGCTGTTGTTAAAATAAATGTTGTTAGGTTTGAAGTTTTTACCATAATTAATTTTTCTGTAATTCAATTTACAAAAGTCCAAATCTATATTAGAAAAAAGTATGCTTATAGGTCCGTCTTTTGGGTCATGTTATTTTGTGAGTTTTTGTTTTGACCGTCAGTTTTATCATGTTAATTTTTGAGAAAGATAATTGTCTATGAATTTGAATAAAATGAAATATGACAGGTTTCTTTTGAAAATATATTTTTATTCTTATAAATTTAAAATTGCTTGTCGCGTTATTGATGAAAGATAAATTCGCTCAAAGATTCCATTTCTCCAATAAATCTTTGCTTTATTTACGAGCAGAAAAAATAAACTTTAATCAATTTTTATCTCGAAAACTTTATAATCACATCGTATCGGATTATTATAAAATATGCCACGTGCCATTGGGGGGTTTGTTTCTAATTTATATTTTATATTTAGTCGTTAAGCTTCGAAATTGAGTTGCGGGCTTTGTTTAACCATGGAGTTGTTACCAACAAATAAAAAATTGAATTGCAACATTGCACTATGGTTTTTGAGACGCGATTTTTTGGCATAATTTAATAACTTCAATTTAAAGACAAAATAGCTAATAATCTTTATTTCTAAAGATTGGCAATATGTTCTAAATATAACGAAGAAACAACAACTATGTATGGTACTTAAAGTTTCATGCCTAACGGCAATCATCAGCCATGAAATTCAAATCAAATATATATAATCAAAAATATATATATATATATATATATATATATATATATATATATATATATATATATATATATATATATATATATATATATATATATATATATATATATATATATATATATATATATATATATATATATTTACTAATTAATTAGCTTAGTTTGCATTTGCAACACTTTTGAGGAAAGAAAAAATCCTCATACATGTAAATCATTGTTTTACATTTTATTATTCTGGTAAAAGGTGTCCATCAAAAACTTGATTACTCCTAATAAAAATAACTATTCTCCTGACCACCATTAAGGCAAAAACGGGGAAGGGTGGTCCTTTACTAAAAACTATTGAAACAAAGAGGGCATATATAAAAATTGTCAGATTAGTGCCATATATAGTAATGGTCATATGATCAGTTATTTTTAATAAATTTATTTAGTTGTGTGTATTTCACGTTTTTAAGTCAATTTTCTTTTTTTAAAGAAACATGTATCAAGGGGATACCAAAAAGTTAATAACACATGTATAATTTACGTTCGCTTTATATTAATCTTATTATTTAAAGTTCATGTTATTAAAAATATAACAAGAATATAGCCTGATATGACATATGTCAGTTTTAAATTTCTCAAAAAATGTTAAATAATTGGTAAATTATTTTACCTCCGCATACTTTTTATTTTAATTTTACAGATGGTTTAATTTTTTAAATTTGAAGGCGTTTTTCTAAAAGGGTATTAGTAATGGTTTCGCTACTTTAAATTGTGAAAAAACAGCCACTATAAATTAAGCAACAGACCGACCGTAACCCGTATTACGGGTTGCTTTTTGCTAGTTAAAGATAAATACATCGGAAATACCACCATATTACGAGTTTACACTTTAAATACGATTTATTGTGAAATTACGCGAAAATATCCTACAATAAAGCGTAAATCTCGAAATATATCGGAGAGTGCGTGAAATTCTCCCCATCGGCCTCGGACTACATTGCACCTCCGATGTAATACCATTCCTCACCATCGCATCACATTGGAGTCACCATTATAAACTATTTCTCACGTCGGAATTTACGCATTTACGCAATTTTCGATGGCGGGATGCTCTAGTTGCGAGGTATTAAATGGCATTTCTGTTAGTAAACTTATTACCTCAGAAGGAAGAGGTAACTTAAGATGATTCTGAATTCTTCTATGTAAGTTAATACGGGATATGATAGGATCTGAGGTATCTAAGGCTCTATGAAAAATATCTTCTAGATTTTTTTCTCTGCTGGTTTTACGAGTATGAAATTGTCTATCATGTTTAAAAACTTTATGCCTGGCTTCAGACCCTTCTTCACCAAAATAACCTATTGGTAATATTGTATTTTCTAGAATTTGTCTACCATTTATTAAAACTTTATGTACAGTTGCAGGCATTGGATACCAAGGATATTTAAACATGAAATATTTTGCCGGATCAAAACAGTATTTTTCAAATTTATCTAAATTAATTTGATACTGGGAAGAAAGATCATCTCGGCTATAATTTCGTTAGTATTGATGGATTCTATGTGCTGAAAAATCACTTCTTCTTGTAATTGTACAAACGTTTCACTGTATGCTCTAACAAATTCTTTAATGGTACTTGTGCTATGATATCGGAAATTGATATACCATTTGGTCTACATGCTGATTTACATTTCCAAATCTCTTTGTAATCTGGATACATTTTACAATTTTTGATAACTCCTTGTCTAATGTTTTGATACTGTTGTTTACTGTTTGATACTTAAATTAGAATCCAAAATTAACTCTAATGCTTCTTCGGCTGTATAACGTACTGTTTCTTTTTTTGGTGAAATAATGTTTTTTTAAATTTTAGTCGGCCGAGATGGACTTGTGTTCAATTCTTTTAGAAACAATGCTAAATCACGTTTCTTTTACTGACGTGCATCCATACCTGCTGCTTGTAATATAAGAGATGTTTCGTATAAACATCCCGGCACAACTCTGATGCTTCCTATCTCTTGGCCCGATCCGATTTTTAGGTGTATGATAACCTTGGTCGTCCAGAAGATTTTGATGGAATTGATTGACTTGAAGATGTTGATGGAATTGCATCATCAGTAAATATAATTTCTCTTTTCAACCAATCTGAATTTTTACTTTTAAATCGGCATATTGTTCTTTGACAATCTGACCATTTTTGTTCAAAAGAGCCACACAAACTACATATTTTCTTTTGAATATTATTGCTAATAACTACTGTTTCATCATTTCCAACTATTTGAATGACGTGCTCAAAAACATTTGACTTTTTCTCATTTATATCTTTCTTTTCCAGCCATACATTAAATAAGTCCTCGTTTTTGAAATGGAACATCACGGCAAAAAAAAAGATATATTTTTAATTGGGGCAACTAGAGGCAAGTTTTGAAAACTGGAATATATTCCTGAACATTACCAAAATTCAATCGTGTAAAAATATTTTTGGAGAAATACGGAGATTTTTTTAAAAGTCAAATCAATGTTTTGAAAAATGTCAAGGAAGAAAAAATTCTATACACGTGCTTATTTCTTTTATATAATCAGTATAATAATGCAGTATTTTGATTTAATTGAATAATTTTAAAAAGTATATACCTGTATAAAAATAATTTTCTTTACAGCAATCAAAAATGTTAATTATTTCAAAAGTTATGTATTATTAAATTAACAGCTCACTTTACGCTAACTCACTGCAAACTAAGCTGAGATTAAATATATCCTCAACTTGAGTGCATATTAAAAACAAGCTAGGCAATTAATTTAAAAATAGACCTCATTTATTATCACTTTGATGGGTTTACTTTAAGGTACAACAAAAAAAATCTTTTTTAGAACTTAAAAAAAATGGGTTTCTGCCAAAAAATCGGGTCTCAGAAACCATAGTGCATTGCAGTTCTCGTTCAACCAAATTTTCATCAAGTTTTTTTTATGACGTTTGCTTTAAGGGACTTTCAAACACCTTGTGATCATATTTATCACAAATCAAGTATTTTACAGAAAGTTGAAAAAATAATCAAATATGGTTAGGGTATAATTTTTAACGTCACTTTAAATTTTTTGCATATTATTTGGAGTGCAATTAGTATGCAAAAGTTGATCATGTTTGGTGAAAGATATTGCTTTGAATTTTTGATTTTTGAACTAAAATCTGTTTTACTTTAATTAATTTTCAATTAAATTTAATTATTTTTATAAGTTAAAATTTTATTTGATCTCATTTACTTTGTGTAAATGAAAGTTTTTAGATTTATGATCGTTTTATGTGTTATTTTGCTTATTGTGCTGATTTAAGTCGTTTTGTTAACAAAACTTCGTCATCAACGTGTGAAAACTTTTCAAATGTTTTCATAAGGTTTAAACTTTTACGCTGTGAGTTTTAACTGAAATATAACTGTGTTTTTAAAAATGATTGTAGAAGACTAAAGATGAGAAATTCGCTTGGTAGCATATTCAAACTGACAGCAGAAACTGCAGAAAATAAAAATGGGACGTAATAGTGTCATATAATTTGAAAATCTTTAATTGGAGAACAAGTAAAAAGTGATGATTTAAACAACTTATTGACAACTAATAGGTTTTGATTAATGAAAAGAACATGGCTGGCGATTTAGAGAATGAAATGGCAAAAGGTGTAGCAAACTCTGAAATCAATTTATTACTAAATTCAGAAGAATATGAGAAATCATACAACAGTATCAGAAAATACACACATGCTTATACATGTCGGAAAATAATCATACTTATACAAGTAGAAAATTACCTGCCGTCCTCTTCTCCTAAATAAACTATAATCAATTCAAACAAGAAGAAGAAGACATCAACTGTATGAAAATAAGGAAGAAAATATGATGAGAATATTAAAAGGAAAAGTGAATCATATTGGAAAAAGATGCTCGATCAAAGGTACATAAAAATATTTTTGGTGGTTTTTTAAATTCTTTTGTGAGTTTAATTTATAGTTGAATTTGTTCCATTGTTATAATCTAATTCCACTTTTTGTTTGTTATAGTTTGAAGGAAACTCCTTTCTTTTTCTTTCATTTAACAGCTTCATTTTTTTAAACATCGCGAGAAATAATTTTTAAATGTGTAAAAATTTTTTGCTAAAACAAGACGCTGAGAAGTTCAAATAGAATGTTAAAATGTAAACAGGTGAAAGTCTGAGATTTTTGATAAAAATATTTGTGTTTCTCAATGAATTTCCAAAAAAATCAAATACCATCGAATCCAACAGTAAGTAACTTCGATGATTTCCTTCATACTGCGCTGTGCAGAATGTCCTTACAATGGATTTAATGCAAGCTCTAACAGCTCCGAAAATCTTTGCGAGTTGTTCATTTCATTTGCAAAATTATTTATACTGATACTTGTGCAGGTCAAAATAATAATCGAAAAACTTAGAGAGTGGTCACAATCGTTTTAGCAAAAATACAAACACGTGAGCAGGCCGGATACTCACACAAGAAACGTGATTCCATTCAATCAAGAAGAGGTTTACAGCTTATAATGAAATCTTTAAGAAACATCGTGATTATGCTTTTAATAGAAATTTTCAGTTTTGATTGAGAATTTTAATTCGAATTCAGTAAGAGTTTTCAAAACTTGATGTTTTAGCAAGTGCACTATCACACCTGACATAAGAAATAAGTTGAATGAAAAGATAGAAGCACGGAAAAGCATTACTTTAGTTGATTAAATTAAATCTTGTCTTTTGGCAATTCCTAAATGTTGCATTTTTTTTTTTAAATTTATCAGTGTTTTTTTTTCTAATAAATTTAATTTTCAGATAAATCATTTGTATATGAAACAGAAAGCTCCATGAAACCGCCTTCCGAAGCCGAATCAAGTAAGTTGTTAGCTTTGCATGAAGGTTTTTGTTTTAAATGCAAATTCCCATCATTCATATCATCAAGTAAGTAAATCATTTGATATATTTATTGTTTGAATATTGTTTAAATAATTTTAAGTATAAAATCAGAAAATGAATTGAACAATATAAATCCTTTTGAGTTTGAATTTGATCAGTGAAAATGTCAGAAACCTTTTGAGGTGAATTTGTATTGTAAAAATTATAACATTAAAAGTTTTACTAAAAACAAATTTTACAAAAATCTTGTTCAAGCAAAATCTCAAATGCCGCTGATGATCATCGTTAAAACTGATTAATTTTGTGTTCACATTTTGTGTTCAATTTGAATGTAAAAACTTATCATAAGTTTATCTTTTTTGGAGAGGTTTTGGTTTGGTCTCCTACTTATGTTATTTCCTTTTTTTATTTAAAATATAAAAATTAGTATTTTAATTCTAAAAAGTAAAGTAAAATTTCCCGGAGTTTCTTTCCTTTCAGCTGCTGAATAAAAGTTCTAATGCTAAAATAAGTTTTTTTAACAATACGTGGATATAAAAATAATCGTGTTTTTAAAGTTGCGATTCTAAGACACGCTCTAAAAAACAAAAATAAAAAAAATTTTCTTCGAAGAAATTTCCTTGTATTACATATATCCTTAGATATTAGATAGGTTGTTATAACATTTAAAAGACAACTTTTAGACAAAAAAATAATCATCACTCAAGAAGGAAATATCAAGCCAATATCAGCGATTTTTTGCAATACTTCCACCCTAAACTATATTGTGGTTATCGCAAGCAAAACGCTTCAAAAAATCTAAACTTTACGGAGCATATAAAAAACCGTTTATTTTGTCAATATCATGTAATCAGCTATAAATCTTTGTATATTCAATAATCTTGTTACAATACTTGAAATATAATTAAGCTGCTGTAATATTAACCACAATGCTCTTTGTACTAAACAACAATTTTCATCAATAGAAAAAATTTTGAAATTTTTTGACTTCGGTGGTTTGCTTGCAACAACAAAGATATATTTTATGTGTTAAAGAAAAAAGTTTCTTAACTGCCAAGTCAGTGTATTCTCTACTCACTGGATGAAAATAAAAAACTAACAACCAATTTAACTTCATTCTTAATTAAATGAGTATTATTAAAACAAGTTGCATCAGTTTATTGAAAAAACAGATTGAACAAAAAGCATTTATTTTTTAGTAAATTATGTTAAAATCAACCTATAAAATTTATTATTTAGAACGAATTTAAATCAAAAAATGAATAGCAACTCCATTGGGGAGTCATTAATTTGCCTAATGGGTATGTGAAATCTGGTACGGTGGAGTTTTCCCGCCACGGCGCTCCTCCTTGCCTCATGGCAAATCCCTCTTGTTGTATTATATAGTTTTAGTTAAAAATAAAGAGTATTAGCTGGAAAGACGTGTCTATATAAAAATTGAAAGTCTTTTCCCTGTCTTAAAATAGTTTATATTTTAAATTGGCGCCCGATGAGTAGAAAGTTGTTGCTTTATTGAGTTAGTTTAGTTCTTGTTTACATCGAGTTGTTTAAACATCAACAAAGTTTGTTTGACATAAGTTATATTTTCAGAGATTGTTTTGACATTCATACTCATTTATTATGGCAGCCTTAAATAGGAAAATATCGCGAAGAGCGGGTTTACAAAACGACATAAACGAAATTAATGAGGAAATTGAAACGAACTTGTTAAATAATGGTGATAATAATTTAGTCATTCTAAGAGGATTGAGGAACTCATTAAGTAGCAGTTTAATAGAACTTAGAGAAGTCGAGGAAGAAATTATTAATTTAAAGGAGCCAGACGACATTGCTGAATTCGTCGTTCAGTCCAAAAGATTTGTACGCCATTCTAATCAACTTCTTGCACAAATTGATTACAAAATAAATTTTCAAAAAGTGTCACCCAATTCTCAATCTGTTAGTTCACAAAGCATCTCATTTAACTGTAAATTGCCTAAATTAGAAATACAAACCTTTGATGGAAACCCTCTAAAATGGTATTCATTTTGGGACCAATTTAATGCCACCATTAATCAAAATGATTCCTTAAGTGAAATAGATAAATTTTCATATTTAAAAAAGTATTTGCTTCATGCTCCTCTATCAGCCATATCAGGTTTAACATTATCAAATGAAAACTATAAAGAAGCAATTGATATTTTAAAGCAACGATATGCAGACCCTCAAGTGCAAATTACTGCACACATGGAAACCTTGTTAAAAGTTCGTCCTGTGGCATCAATGGATAATCTTGAACAATTGAGGAAGCTTTATAACGAGATTGAAATCTGTATCAGAAATCTAAATTCATTAAAAATGGACATCACTTCATATGGTTGTCTATTTATACCTATTCTTAATGAAAGAATACCTGAAGAGTTAAAAATCCTTATTTCAAGAAGGTTTGGTAATAATATTTGGTCGTTAGAAAAAATGTTGGAATTTTTTAATGAAGAACTTTTAGTCAAAGAAAGATGTCAAAGTCTTCATGGACAGAAAGAACAGAAACGAAATAATGTGAATGGAAACATTCAATTTACTACACAAAACTTACATGCCCAAGGAGGTCAAGATTATAATAAGTGTTTGTATTGTCAAGGTAACCATTCCTCTACTAAATGCCGTGTAGTCACCAATATTGAAGCTCGTGTAGCCACTCTAAGAAAGTTAGCAAGGTGTTTTGTTTGTCTACGAAGTGGTCATATAAGCAAAAATTGTAGTAGTAATTTTGTATGCAATAAATGTGGTAAACGCCATCATATCTCAATCTGTCGAAAGGACAGTGATCAAAGTAAATATAAAAACCCAAAAAATCAAGAAGCAAAAGAAACTAATGCAACTCACACATGGTCAAACAACAGCAATGCTGTACTTCTTCAGACTGCCACAACTCAAGTTTCAGATTGTCAAAATTCTCAATCAAAAAAAGCGTGTTTAATGTTTGACAGTGGAAGTCAGTTTTCTTACATAACTGAAGAGTTAAGAAATGCCTTAAAACTAAAAACTTTACGAAAAGAGAGGCTCATTATTAATACCTTTGGAAACTCAGTTGGTCAAGTAAAAGAGTTAGATGTAATTCAACTTTATGTGAAACACAAGATTAACAAAGGGTGGACATATTTAGAAGCATTATGTATCCCAGAGATTTGCACCCCTATTAAAAGGCAAAATATTGCAGAAGCCGTCAATAATTATAAACATTTGAAACATTTAGCACTAGCAGACAATAAATTTAATACCACAATGAGTATTGATATTTTAGTTGGAATTGACTTTTACTATTCCTTTATCACTGGTGAAGTAGTTCGTGGTTCTGATGGTCCAGTTGCCATTAAATCATCATTAGGCTGGATTTTGGCAGGCCAAAGCAAGTTATCAATTCCAATTGACTCAAATAAACATTTTAACAGTCATTCCATGAAGTGTAGTGTTCTTCCTTTACGTAGTAATGTTGATAGTGAATTAAAAAACCAATTAGAAAAATTTTGGGAGCTTGAGTCCATTGGTGAGTTTAAGGACAGTGTTATGCATCAATTTGAAAAAGATATAAAATTTAATGGTAAAAGATACGTCACAAAATTACCCTTCAGACCAGACCATGTAATGCTGCCTGATAATTTTAACATTGCAAAGAAACGTTTAGAAAACCTGTATAAAAGGTTAAAATCGGATGAAAAGTTGTTAAATGACTATAATAAGATATTCACACAATATGAGAAAGATGGTATAATAGAAAGGGTTACAGGTGATGAAATTATAAAACCACCTGGATCAGTATGTTATCTTCCACATCATCCTGTTGTTAGAGAAGAAAAAGAAACAACAAAAGTGCGTGCTGTTTTTGATGCTTCATGTGCTGTAAATTTTCCTTCATTAAATGATATTTTATACCCTGGTCCAAACTTACTTTCAAAGATATTTGACATTCTTATTAGATTTCGTTTGAATGTTTTTGGTATTACGTCTGATATCAAGCAAGCCTTTTTGAATATAGAAATTGTTCCTGAACATAGAGATTTTGTTCGTTTACTTTGGTTCAGTAATTTAAGTGATGATGGTCAATTAGTTATTTATCGATTTACTCGTGTTGTGTTTGGTCTTACTTCAAGTCCATTTATTTTAAATGGAACAATACAGCATCATCTCAATAAGTTTTTGTGTTCTAACCCCGAATTTGTTAAAAAGATCTTACCTGATTGGTATGTGGATGACTTAGTTTGTGGGTGTGACAGTTTAAGTGATGGTATACAGTTTTATCATACAGCAAAAGATATTATGCTAAAAGGAGGTTTAGAACTTAGGAAATGGACAACAAATAATTTAGAATTACAAAGCCACATTAATAACATTGAAGGAATCAACGTTGATAATGATGAATACAGTAAATATGATAAAGTCAATATAAATACTCCATTGAATAATAAAATGATTTTGGGAAATGATTGGGACATTAAAAATGACCAGTTTGTGTTTAAGTTTCAATCACTTTTAGAAAAAGAGAAGTTGTTACCCAAGACGAAAAGAAACATTTTACGTTTAGCTGCATCAATCTACGATCCTCTTGGGCTCATATCACCTATCACTACTCGTGTTAAGACTATATTTCAAATACTTTGTAAGGATAAATCGGAATGGGATGAGGAGATTCCTGATAGCGTCAAGTTTCTATGGGAGTCCTTTGTATTACAGCTTTCAAAAATTCAGCATATATGCTTTCCACGATACGCTATAAGAGAAATTAAAGAAGATATTATATCAATAGAGTTACATGCCTTTTCAGACAGTTCAACCCAAGCATACGCTTCTGTTATTTATATTCGTGCTATATCAAGAGCATCAATAAAAACCTGCTTACTAACCTCAAAAACTAAAGTTGCACCACTTAAAACCTTGTCCATCCCGCGATTATAACTGTTAGGTTGTCATTTGTCATCCAAACTCATGAAACAGGTCAGACATTCCATTGGCAATAAGATTATTGTATCAAAAATTGTAGCATGGTCAGATTCTTTAGTCGCATTACATTGGATAAAAGGTAGATCATGTTGTTGGAAACCATGGGTAGAAAATAGAGTAGTAAAAATTAGGGAGATAATTGGTTGTGATAGTTGGCACTTTGTTCAGGGTGAAATTAACCCAGCTGACATTCCTACTCGCCCTGATGATTTGTCTCATTGTAAAAGCAGTAGATGGGTGGAAGGCCCAGAATTTCTTAGGGAGGAAAGTGTCATTTTTCCAATGTTTGAGTTTAATAAGAATCATTTAATAGGAGAGGCTGATAAAGAATGTAGTAAGCATGGTAAAATAGTTGATTCAGAGGTAGTTAGCAATTTGTCTTCGTGTACTTTGTTTTGTGGGGAAGTTGTTCTCAAAAACATAATTGATATAAACAGGTATAGCTCTCTACAACATTTAGTTAGAGTCACCGCATATGTTTTACGTTTTGCAAAAAAATTGTTAAAGAACATTAGAAATATTAATGACAATAGCTTAACATGTGATACACTGACAGTTGATGAGTACAATTATGGTTTACATCTATGGGTTAAAGAACATCAAAATGAGATTTGTAAGGATGAAAAATTTAATAAAGTAAGAACTGCATTTAATTTGTTTGAGGACCAATATGGTTTATTGCGACTAAAAGGACGTTATTGTAACAGTGAAGTTTTAAATTTTGATCAAAAGTACCCTATCCTTTTGCTGAAAAGCAGTTATTTGTGTTATCTTGTAATTCAAGAGGCCCACAAAAAGGTATTCCATCAAGGCGTCGAAAGCACCCTTAATGAAGTACGAAAATTATTTTGGATCACCCAAGGTAGGAAGACTGTTAAATCAGTGTTACACAAATGCTACATCTGTAAATTCTTCCAAGGACGAACAATAAAAAAAGGGGGTGAACCTGATCTTCCAGAATTCCGAATACAATCAACCAGGAGCTTTAAATATACTGGACTTGATTATGCTGGTCCATTGTTTATAAAGGAAGATAATGAAAGAGCTAATGTGTTAAAGGTGTATGTATTATTATTGACTTGTGCAACAACTAGAGCAATTCATTTAGAGTTAACGAATGATCTTCAGACACCTTCATTTTTAAGAGCTTTGAGAAGATTCATATCCAGAAGAGGAAGTCCTGAACTTTTAATAAGCGATAATGCAAAAACCTTCAAGGCAAAACCGGTGCGTGAATTTATGTTAAATAGAGGCATCCGACAACAATTTATTCTTTCTGCTTCACCCTGGTGGGGTGGGTTTTATGAGCGATTAGTACGTTCTGTAAAACTTTGTCTCAAGAAAACCTTATGCAAAGAAATAGTTTCATATGATGAGTTGTCGTCAGTTTTATGTGAAGTTGAGTATTCGATTAATCAACGACCGTTAGTTTATGTTAGTGATGAGGACTTGTGTGAATCATTAACTCCATTCCATTTAGTGTTTGGCGCTGACATTTCTCGTAGAGAGTGTATAATATCAGATAATGTACCGATCTGTTCATATCCACAAGACTGCGCCAATCGAACAAAATATATTAGAAAACTGTTTGAAAGTATTTGGAATAGATTTTACAATAGTTACTTGAACGAACTGAGACAACATAATTTGTACAGGAAAGAATGCACTGCCTCAAACAACTGCCAATTATCCAAAGGTGACATTGTATTAATCAAAGGTGAAAACAAAATTCCCCGTGGACAATGGAGGATTGGAAAAATTGAAAAGTTAATCACTGGTCGAGATGGAGCTGTACGAGGAGCAGAGTTAGCCGTTATTTCCAAGGAGAAAAGATGTACGAAAACTGTTAGGCCTTTACAGAAATTAATTCCTCTAGAAGTTAGTACAACACAAAATGTTGAAGAGTTAACACAAGAAAATGAATCTGAAAATACCAAACAATTTGGAGCTACTCGTCCGAAGCGTAGAGCAGCACTTGTCGGAGAAGAAACTAGAAGAATCTTTGAACAACTTTATTAAAACGAAAATTTTTCTTACATAATAGTTTGTTGGTTATATTTGTATTGTTGACTACAAGGGCTGTAGTCAACGGGGGGAGTATGTGAAATCTGGTACGGTGGAGTTTTCCCGCCACGGCGCTCCTCCGTGCCTCATGGCAAATCCCTCTTGTTGTATTATATAGTTTTAGTTAAAAATAAAGAGTATTAGCTGGAAAGACGTGTCTATATAAAAATTGAAAGTCTTTTCCCTGTCTTAAAATAGTTTATATTTTAAAGGGTAAATAAAGCGAAAAAGTAAATTTATTTTAGGAGATGTAAGAAAAATTCTAATTGGTTGTTAAACTCGTTTGTGCTGCAACTTTTAAGTAACTGGATTGCAAATAAAGGCACCTTCTTTTCCATTTTGATAGTCATAAGTACAATGGTTTTTCCGATAAATCATCCGGATAGGTTCTTCGAAGAACCCTAAAGAGACCCTTTTTTTAAAAGAAAAGCTATTTGTAAAGGTTCTGCTTTTGAAGAACTCTTTCATATTCAAGACATCTGACTGAAAAAATGTTTACTAGACAAATTTTTGAATAATCTTTTGAAAAAAAACCATAATTAATAATTATTATTGAATTTTCGGATAATTTTTTAGCCTACTAATTTTATTAAAACTTATTATTTTTTCAAACAAATTAATTCATGTTCAACGACTAGGTTAACAAAATTACATGGGGTTCCACATTTTCCTCAGTGACACAAATGACTTGCTTTTCAAATTGTTTTTTTCAATTAACATCTGACTGCAAATACTAATCATGCATTTCAAACAATTTTGCAACGCTTAAAAGCACTGAAATATTTTTTGTTAAATCACAACAACTGGGATTTTATATTTTAAATTTAAGACTTGCATGTTTATTACTTTTTTTAGTTTTGTACTTTTTGATGTTGTTAAGAATTTAAAATTCCAGTGAAGATTGTCTCTTTTTCTTCTTTTAAATATTGATTTAAAAAATTATATTAAAAAAATATTTAAAATTAAGCTACTTTTCACAATTTTTAAAACAAATTACAATTAAAGACTATTTTTCTGTTCCTTTTTTTCTTTTATCAAATTTAGAAATTAAATGTTTGAGAGAACGAAAATTCAACAAATAAGAAAGCTGACGCAAATCGTTCAAGTCAAAGAGGTGAAGAACGAGAACAAAGAATTTCGTGCATAATGCTCTTTAAAACTACTTTCAAGTCGATTGTAATTTTTTATATCTCAGAATAAACGATTGATACTGTTGAATCCATCATATACACTTCTTCCACCGAGGAAAAATAAATCGCTCACCAAATTTCTTTTGTCTCTTTTTCTTGTTGAATTTGTTCTAAAATACAACTTAAATGTATAAAGTGTGTTTCTAAAAGTATGAAGATACTTTTTATATTTAGTTTGTTAGACTCGGAAAACATATTATGTTTATTGAAAAGTTTTCCTAATTGAAATTGAATCTTTGTTAAATCTATTTTACGTAATCGTTGCAAATTTGGTTGTTACGTTTGGTTCTGCAAATATTTTCTTCTTTTACTTGTTTAATTCTTTCCCATGTTGTTTGTCGACCTCTGAAATAATGAATGACAAATATGGCTGATACACAACGTTACCAACTCAGCACAATTGATCATGGATTTCAAATTATAGATTACTTTAAACTCCCTTTAAGTGCATTTTTAAGAAAGGCTCAAGAAATTTTTAATTTCATACATTTTGTGTCAGTTGAAAAGAAAGTTGAAGCTGCAATTAATATAACAGTTCAATAAATATACAATGAAAATTACAAGATGACTTGTTATTTCAAAAGTTTACGCTCTCCTACGTAAAACTGAGAAAAATTGGTAACACTGCGTTGCAAAATTATCTTGATTTTTGTAAAAAAGCGCAAAAAAAAAAAAAAGTTCTTTTTTTGATTTCATGACTATCTTTGACAATTTTATATTAAGCGCCACCAAGAAGCTTCCTTTTTCATTTGTTTACACTCGCGCGCATTTAGTTCCAGATTTTTTTAACAAAATAATGGTTCACATATTATGTGAACCTTGTTTGTAAAAGAACTATTACAATCTTTTGTTAAATTGTAAAATTATTTAATGTTTACTTTGATTTTGATTTCTACTTTTGTAGCATGGGGACAATAACAGCGCTGTTTTGTTTCATGCAAATGACGCTACAAATATCGAGCTGTCATTCAAGCTGTTACTTATCTACTGCAAGGTCACATGATTTTTAAGAGTAATCACTACTCAAAGTCTGTACTGGTCATTTAGTTTATACATTTCAAGATCTCTGCTGACTCTTTGCATTCTTTCCTTGAGCAATTTTAACTATCGAGTAGGTAGGCATCTAATTTTAACAATCGTATATCTCTAAGAAATATATTTCTTAAAATTTCATTAAAATCAAGTTAAGTATTAAGGACGAGATATTTTTAAGAATTGAAAAAAGACTCGTTATAAGTAACAATAGATATAGTTTGCTTGTGTTTTTTTTGTAAATTAGTAAATAATAATAACATATTTAGAGGCAATCACTTTCTCAAGATTTAGTTATATAAGTTAATATGAGTATGATAATAAAGTAATAAACTAATTGATGTTTCATTAAAGTGCTAGTCTTCTCAGTTTTTTTCATTTGCATCTGAAATTTTTTCCCTTTATTTTTTAGCAAACCAATAATTTATGTGAATTTTATAGTTCCAATATTTTTATGCAGATATTTTGCTCAAAACAAACATTAAGTTAGAAACTGAATTTGGTGTATGAGCATTTTTTACTAAACCCATTTATTCTAAATATCTCTTCCAATGTTAGTTTTGATTCAATGTTAGAAAGAAAGTTTGTTTTATCATTTATTGAAATTTTTTTCAAAGCAATTAAGATTTACTACTTGTTTCTATGATTTAAGTAGCAGTTGAAGATAATTTATATAATAGTATAATATATATAATAGCAATCTAATACAATTATTCCATTATATAACACCCATGTACAAGAAATTATAAATAATTTTAGATTCTATGTCACCAGTTATTAACGCTTTTTGTAATATTCAATTTCATTCCCTCTCATATTTTCTTCTTGTTCACAATTCAGTTGTTACTGGAGAAAGTGACCATGTCAATTTTTTAGGTTCAGTTCTGATTGTCAGTCCTTCATACAAATAAAGTTTAAAGAACTTAAGTTGTGTGCCACTTATTTCCTTTTCAAGTAGTTCATGTTGATGAGAGCCATGACTTAATGATTTCTTATTTCAGTTAAAAATTCTCTATTTTATAGACATTAATATTTGTAGGCCAATTAATATGTGCAATGTTTTAATCTTCAATCTTTGATTTAAAGATTGAAGATTAGAACGCTGAACATATTAGGATAAATGTTCACTGAATTTAGATCATTTTAATCAAATGAATAAAATTCAAATTTGGCTTGTAAAGCAATAAAAATTACAAAAAGGAAACCTCTCAGATTACTTAAACTCTTATTGTTTTAAAATGATTTGTTTTTGTAGCTGACAATACATCTTTTGCAAACACAGGCTTCTTTTAAGTTGCATGTTGGAATTCTGTTTAGAAATTTAAAAGCAAATTAAATGAAGCAGAAAATAACTATGTTGAACATTTTTATATTTATAAAAATGTTTTAAATGGGCAGGATGCTTGTTCATGTTTTTTAACCATTAAATATTATGAATTTATTTCACACATAAATGCAAAAAACATTTTAAAATATGTGGTAATAGATCTCTCCCATCAGAGTAAACTAGTTATAACAACAGTATCAGTATGATTTCTTTCCTGGTCCAAAGACAAGACTTGAACACATTAAAGTTTCAGATTTTTTTTTATTGTCTATTATCATTATGCATAAAACATTTTAAAACTTAAAACATTCTTTTGACAGGTGTAATGGGTGACATTCCTGGTAAAACAATTGTTAAACAAAGCATTGTTGACTTCCAAGAAACTGTTGATAATCTGCACAATGTTACTGAGCCTAATAATTCACGAGCAAGTAATTTGGATGATGAAGGTATGATATACAGTGCATTTATTAAGTAGTGCAAACAATAAACAGACAATCTTAAACATTTTATTAATACATATATACAACAAAATTTCATAATTATTAGCACTTTGGGGGTTTTATTTTAAATCTTCAATAATAGCCCCATCAACTTGCATATCCAATGTTTCTGTGAAAAAAAACTCTGTGACCGATGTTCTTTATCCAATTCACATCGATAAAGAACATTGGTCACAGAAGCCAATAATTCATCCTGTGATACTTCAGATATAACCTCTAAAATTCTTCTCTTAAGTTCATTGATGTTTTGGACACTGCCTCATTGATAAACTCTTGATTTAATCACACCCCAGAAATAAAGTAAGGGATTAAATCTGGTGATCTAACAGGCCAATTAAAATCAAATCCATGACCAATGACACATTTATGGAAGTGCTTCTCCAGCACTTCTCTAGCAGACAAGGAATAATGAGGAGGTGCACCATCGTGCTGAAAGACTGATGAGGATAATTTACGTTTTTCACGCAATTATGGCAGAACGTGAGTCTCTAGCATGTCTGTATAATTTTCTCCTGTAACAGTATCCTCAAAGAAAAATGGTTGCAAAGAAAATAAGGCTGTAAAACCCATCCAAACACAAATTTGTTCTGCAAGGAGCACCCCAAATGACACAATTGTGTCTGTGAATATGACTGTCCATGTAAAAATGTGCCTCATCACTCCAAAGAATGTTTGTAGATTTGTCTTCTAATCTAGGGATTGAGGATACTGAGAACGGATTCTTAATTAATCCATGTTTTGTTTAAATTACATATCTATTTTTTCAAAGCATTTAACGTTTTCTACTTGTTTCTATTGATTAAAAAGCAATCAATGATTTTTTTGTTCAGCAAAACCTTATGTTTTATAGTCAATAACTTTTACAGTTAATACTATTGCGTGGCAATTAATATGTTCAGCGTTTTAGTCTTCAATCTTTTAATCACTGAATGTGATGATACATACTAATTTTAAATAATATCCAGTCAGCTTTATGTAAGGCATATTTTTTATTTCCTATATTATAATCTACTGATTGTTATAGACTTTAGCTGCCTGAAATAATCAGTGGTTACTAATAAGAAGCATTTACTAAGAACTGTTCTTTTTGATTGACACTTGTACGAGTCTCCATTTTAATCAGATAATAGATATTAGTTTCAGAAATATCATACTGGCTGTAGTTAGAATCATTGCATTCAGTTGTCTTTTAATAATATAGATATTGTTACATTTCTTATTTTTTCAGATTGAAGAAAGTAATTATTAATGCTGTGCTATCTATATAGCTGTGATATCAAATATAGCTGATATTTGATCAAAAGGTTAAGATAAATTTCAAATCTTGTTTAATAATAAAATATTATGAAAAGGAAACCCCTCCAATTATTTTAGTTTTTTTTATTTTAAAGTTGTTTATCCTGGACCTGATAATAAATATTTTGCAACCACAAACTTCTTTTAGATTGCAGACTGAAAAACTGTTTAGAAAATTAAATGAAGCAGAAGCAAAATGCTGAACATTTTTTATTTATAAAAATGCTCTAAAGCAGGGTGCTTCATGTCTTTTAAACATTAAGTGGCGAGGACTTTTTTTTTTTCACATGAATGAAACAATCTTTTTATTAAACAAAGCATAGTGTTGTGAATCAGTAAAATATGAACTTTAAAAATAATTTTTAACTTACATATCTTCTAAATTATAAACAATACAGTTGAACAGAGCTTTTTTATTATTATTAAGTTTAAATTTAAGTTGGTATTTATTTTTCCTTTTTTTCTTAAAACAAAATTGAGCCTGCTTCTCTCATTAATTCTCGCTCACAAACTGATGCTTATTGCTTACAAGTGAGCATAAAAAAGATTTAGTGGAAAAGTTCAGTTGTTTGAAAATTGTTATAAAAAATATTTGAAAAATATTTGAATAGCTTAAAACAATAAATAAAAATGTTTGAATAACAAAAAGAACTGTTTTTCTCATCAAAATACTTTAAAGATGAGTTTTACACTTTTTCTCAAAAAAAACTTGGCAAGTTTTTTTTTTAAGATATTGTCTATAAAAAATTTGTTTTTAAAATAATTTTTGTTAATTAAATAGCACTTATCTCTGGAGAAGTATTTTTAACCCTTTCTTTTCTTTGAATTTGCCAAGCCTTAGTAAAAAAATATTGGTTATAATAAAAGTCCATAAAACTCTTCATCTGCTTTATTTCAATATAATATTACTGATGTTGAGTGAAAGTTACTGGAATTTTTATTCATTTATTCAAACTTCTGAAATGTTAATGTTGACTTGTTACTGGTTGTAACATTGAGACATGCAAATTGTAATTGTAACTAGTCACAATTAAGTGATAATGTGAAATCTGCAAGCATGACAAAAATATCACAGAAGAGATTGTCATGTTCTTTACAAAGTATCAATAGCACAAACACTGCAATCATATGCCTAGAAAATTTCTGAGCATAAAGTATATCAAAATAAATCAGTCTTGTTCTGTTACATATAGTTATTATTATGAGAAAAGGATTTCTTTTAGTTAGCAAAGTGATTCAAAATATACAGAAGTATGCACTTAATGTTTGAATAATATTTGACTTGCTACAGGAAACATTGGCATAAGTTTACTGACAAATATTCATCATAATTCTAATTCTATCATAAAACTAATTAATGGCTGAATTGTTAAATGGATAAACTAAATAAATGATTGTACAGATTTATAATCAAATAAAATTAAATTGGCACTATATCCTTTATAGCTTCAGATTTCTTTTCTTTTGGAGTATTTTGTTAACACTGATATAAAATAAAAAAGTTTTAAAAACTAATTGCTATTTTGAGTCTAAAATATGCTGATATAGCATATTTTTTCCAGTAGTTGGAGTGCTACTAACCTATATCTTAATAAAAATCTATGAGTTAATTTTGCTTGGGAATTCAGAATGTCAGTTTTTTAGTTTTAGTTCTAACAGTCAGTTCTTCAGTTAAATAAAGTTTAATGAGCATAGATTGTTTACCACTTATTTCATTTTCAGTAGTTCATGCTGATAAGAGCTATGGCTCAATCATTTATTGTGTCAGTTAAATCTCTGTATTTTGTAGTTTGTACTAAAAGTGATAATGAAACATATTTGAATGTATGTTTGCTGATTGAAAATCATTAAAAACAAGGTCACACAATTGATTGAATTATTTATAGTATAGTAGACAATAGTTAATTTTTATTTAGGAATGGATGCAAAAGTAGTGAACATTTTAAAAGCTAAAGTAGAATCAGAATGGAAAATATTTGCACGTGGCACTGGTTTTGATAATGTGGATGCTGTTGTTGAACAAGTAGATCATGATGTGGATATTGATCAAAAAGGTCATGATAATTTAACAATAGATAAATCTAAAATTGAGTTTTTTTTACAAAAACTTTATCAACAACATCCAACTGATTACAGAACTTGCATTCAGAATTCTTTGAAAGTTATGGGAAGGAATGATGTTTTACTAGATTTAAAATTATTGGGTGAGTTTCTTGTAATTTTTCTTTGGGTTTCTTAAGATAATTACAATTTGAATAAGAGTTTTTTAAAAAATAATTGTTCTTAAAGTTATTGAATTTTTTAAATAATTGTTTTAAACAATTAAATGACTCATTTTTCCTTTCATTATGTCAGGTTTTAGATCAAAATTTCTAATTATAATAAACAAAAATCCTAAAAATTCAGAAGCTCAAAAACTCAGGTGGGTAAGGTTTTTGCCAACCTTGTCACTCTGCATTGTAAAATTCTTCATCTACTTTAATTTCACACAATACTATCCCAAGTTGAGTGAAATTTACAGGATTTTTTTTTTCATTTATTCAATGTTAATGTTACCCCGTTACTGGGGGTAACAGTATGACATGCATGCAACTACATGTATCAGTATTGTTCTGGTACATGTATTATTATAAAAAGCAATTTCATTTTGATTCCCATAATAATGTAAGTTGAGCAAAAACAAGCACTTACTGTTTGAATAATATTCAACTTAATACATTGACATAAGTTTGCTGACAAGTTGTTGTCAATCTTCTTATGATGGCTTACTTGTTCAATGGATAAACTAAATGAATAATCATACAGATTTATAATCAAAGAAATTTAAGTTGATACTAAATCCTTTGGAGCATCAGACTTTTTTTCTGGGAACTTTGTTAAGACTGGTGAAAAAGAAAAATTTTATGAAATTATTTGTTATTTTAGGAAGGAAAGGGAAGAATTTGTTATTTTGGGAAGGAATACAAATAATACTAGTAATAAAAAAAAAATACTAATAAAAAGCTATGGGAAGGAATGATTTGCACCAAGATATAACCTCTATATGTATGTTTCAAACATTTCTTGTAGGGTTTTATTCTTTTTTATGTGATCTCTACAAATAACTATTATAACTATCTTTATTTTCAGATGCAGAGCAGCAGAAGATTGGTAAGCTAATTTATTTTAGAAGGTTTTTTTTTTTACTTAAATAGATTTTAGATTTTTGATAATGATAGTACAAATGTTAATTATAATTACTACTACTACTACTACTACTACTACTACTACTACTACTACTACTACTACTACTACTACTACTACTACTACTACTACTACTACTACTACTACTACTACTACTACTACTACTACTACTACTACTACTACTACTACTACTACTACTACTACTACTACTACTACTACTACTACTACTACTACTACTACTACTACTACTACTACTACTACTACTACTACTACTACTACTACTACTACTACTACTACTACTACTACTACTACTACTACTACTACTACTACTACTACTACTACTACTACTACTACTACTACTACTACTACTACTACTACTACTACTACTACTACTACTACTACTACTACTACTACTACTACTACTACTACTACTACTACTACTACTACTACTACTACTACTACTACTACTACTACTACTACTACTACTACTACTACTACTACTACTACTACTACTACTACTACTACTACTACTACTACTACTACTACTACTACTACTACTACTACTACTACTACTACTACTACTACTACTACTACTACTACTACTACTACTACTACTACTACTACTACTACTACTACTACTACTACTACTACTACTACTACTACTACTACTACTACTACTACTACTACTACTACTACTACTACTACTACTACTACTACTACTACTACTACTACTACTACTACTACTACTACTACTACTACTACTACTACTACTACTACTACTACTACTACTACTACTACTACTACTACTACTACTACTACTACTACTACTACTACTACTACTACTACTACTACTACTACTACTACTACTACTACTACTACTACTACTACTACTACTACTACTACTACTACTACTACTACTACTACTACTACTACTACTACTACTACTACTACTACTACTACTACTACTACTACTACTACTACTACTACTACTACTACTACTACTACTACTACTACTACTACTACTACTACTACTACTACTACTACTACTACTACTACTACTACTACTACTACTACTACTACTACTACTACTACTACTACTACTACTACTACTACTACTACTACTACTACTACTACTACTACTACTACTACTACTACTACTACTACTACTACTACTACTACTACTACTACTACTACTACTACTACTACTACTACTACTACTACTACTACTACTACTACTACTACTACTACTACTACTACTACTACTACTACTACTACTACTACTACTACTACTACTACTACTACTACTACTACTACTACTACTACTACTACTACTACTACTACTACTACTACTACTACTACTACTACTACTACTACTACTACTACTACTACTACTACTACTACTACTACTACTACTACTACTACTACTACTACTACTACTACTACTACTACTACTACTACTACTACTACTACTACTACTACTACTACTACTACTACTACTACTACTACTACTACTACTACTACTACTACTACTACTACTACTACTACTACTACTACTACTACTACTACTACTACTACTACTACTACTACTACTACTACTACTACTACTACTACTACTACTACTACTACTACTACTACTACTACTACTACTACTACTACTACTACTACTACTACTACTACTACTACTACTACTACTACTACTACTACTACTACTACTACTACTACTACTACTACTACTACTACTACTACTACTACTACTACTACTACTACTACTACTACTACTACTACTACTACTACTACTACTACTACTACTACTACTACTACTACTACTACTACTACTACTACTACTACTACTACTACTACTACTACTACTACTACTACTACTACTACTACTACTACTACTACTACTACTACTACTACTACTACTACTACTACTACTACTACTACTACTACTACTACTACTACTACTACTACTACTACTACTACTACTACTACTACTACTACTACTACTACTACTACTACTACTACTACTACTACTACTACTACTACTACTACTACTACTACTACTACTACTACTACTACTACTACTACTACTACTACTACTACTACTACTACTACTACTACTACTACTACTACTACTACTACTACTACTACTACTACTACTACTACTACTACTACTACTACTACTACTACTACTACTACTACTACTACTACTACTACTACTACTACTACTACTACTATAATCTTCATCACGAGTTATTATAGTGCGTAATAATTTTCAAAAACAATCTGATGGCACAATAGATTTCTGGACGCATACAACTGTAAAAGGAGTAGTTGAAGAAAATTGAAACTATGATTATGCGATTATTTGTGTAGCAGATCAAATTAAAAATTTTAAACAATTAAGCTTTAATCTAGGTGGACAATATAAAGGATCATCAATTCTTATACACCATCCCGGAGGTTATACAAAAAAAGTATCTGTGCATGAAACTTTAGAATCTAAATACCGGATGCTACAACATACTGCATTTCATGATTCAGAAAAAGGATCATCAGGTGGAGTTTATACTAATGCTGATCAAGAAATATTTGCCCTTCATTGTTTGAATCATGATGGTAAAATTGGTGCAAACTTTTTTAGGGATATTTATAATACTAGTAAGATTCTTCGGACTTTATATGATATTAATAGAAATATTTTAGATAATTTGTCATCGCAGCAAATGCTTAGAATTGAAGAGCTGCAAGCCTCTGTCTTTAGTAACCAATATCACGAATGGCTTGAAACAATTGAACATAAGCCGTCAAAAAATTATCCAGAGCCTAACAAATATAGATTTAATAAACCATCTTTGACTCATCACCATATCATCCCTAAATCAAATTTAGAGTTTTTATGGATGTTAGGTAAATTACATCAAGGGATAGAAACTGATTTAAAAACTTTAGCATGGCCCCCAGAGAGTGAGAAAGCGCTAATAGTAAATAATGTCATATGGTCTCCTTGGAATTTATTTACCGGTCCATCTGCTCGTCCTGCCAATAAGAAAGAAAATCAACCGGGATTTGATCCAAAAAGCAATCAATTTTGGAAGGAACCTATTAAACCTTTAAGTTTCCCTGAAAATTTATGGACAGCAATTGATGAATTAAATATAGAAATAGAAAACGCATGGGATATAGTTATTGTTAAGGTAGGATCAACAGATCCAAAAAAAACATAACAAGGAGTAATAAAAGAATTGGATGCATATAATGACAGTGATAAATTAAAGAAAATGCCGAGTGCTATAGCAGCTAAATGTATACAAACTGCTATGAAAGAACAAGCAGTTATAGTTGCTGTAAAGTTAGCTTCTATACGCAGTATAGTATGTAATGTTGAAAATACCTATAAAATCCATTTAACACAAGATTCTGATTGGACTTTTCATGATCGAGATTACGAAATAAAGTTAACTCAACCATCTGACGGTTCTATTCTGGATAATACGTTACACTTGTATAAAAAAAATGAGGGTATAACTTTTGTTTATAAAGATAAACAAAATAAACTGAAGACAGGCTTATTAGATACTAGCGGAAGCCTTAGTAGCTTGCTCAAATCTATTTCAGAGCCTGGGTATATTTTAACAGATCAAGAAAAATATTCAATACTTCGTAAACTGAAGCTACTTGGTACTTATAAATTAAGAAAATCTGACACGGATGGGGACTCTGTTAAGGGATTAATGCCTGCATCTAGTGTAGATCATTATCAGCATACTGCTGCTTCAGCAACTGTGTAATCAACACACTCAATAGACCATTTAGAAGCTCTTAATAGCATAGAAGGTGATGTAGAAACATCAGGAATGACTCTTCTTCCTTTTGAAAATACAGAGACAAATGAAGTTGCCCAATTGCAACTGCCGCACAGTGGTCCTTTCCGATCTATGGTTGCAAAAGTATTAACCACAATATAAGGGACTGAAAGTTCGTATACAGGTAAAACATTGTTGTATATGTAAAATACAAGAATGACCTTGGTTAGTTATGGAAATAAAGATAGTAATTTCATGGCAATTGTCGTAAGTAGGGTGCACTTTTACTGGCTTCAGGTAATAGGATTAAAGCTTGGAATTCCCTAAGTGGCTTTTCTTAGAAATGAAATCTGTCTACATCTGGCAAAACATCTGACAAATCTTAAAAAAATGATGATTTTTATTTTGCTATGTTAAATTATCGTTCTTAGAAATATTAAGCACTGTAAATTTTGTATATTTTTAATTCTATATTTAAAAACAATATTAAAAATAACATGTTATAACATTTGTTTTTTCTTTTCTGGGGAGTAATTTTAAATGAAACCGATTTTAGTTTTGTTTTTCTAAATTACCAGTATGTAAAAAATTCGCCTAAACCAGAATCCAGAAAACATAAATATAACAATGTATTTGCAAAGTAGGTATTAAATTTAATGTTTTATAAAAAAGAAAACACTGTAACCAATTTTTTTCAATATTTTATTACACTCTTTTAACATGTAAAAACAATTTTTGCTTACAAATCTTAAGCTTCTCTTAGCAAGGCTAAAACTGATTGTGGAAAACTGTCACTAGATTTGGCTTTTCTCTTCTTAAAGAAGAGATTAAAGGGTCAGAGCTTATAAGAAGTAGATGTAACATGTCTACCACATTTTATTTTCTGGAAAATTTTCTTGCATGGAACTCTCTGTAATTTCGAATGTCTTTATTTCTATGCTCCTGAGCCTCTTCTGACAGTGTACCAATTGGTAGGATGGCTTCTTTTATAACGAGGCTTCCATGCATCAAAATTTTGTGTACACTTTGCGGCATGTAGTACCAAGAGTATTCTTGAATGTACAAATCAGCAGTTTGCATGGTAATATTTTTAAAAGCTGGCATATTTATTGCAAACCCCGAGCTAATAGTACGGAGAATTGTAGCTAATCTTTCTATAAGAGATTTGTTTACCCCTGTAGCTTGTGAGGCTAGCTCTGGGTTGTAAAAAAAAGTACGAGCCACATTCCCTATATTACTTGTGCCACAGCCTTGTTTTGGTATATCAACTAAAATATTCAATTTTCTTCTCAAATTCTCTTGAAACTTCCTTTTTTCTTTTTTCTGTTATATCTTTTTGTGTTTTCTCAATTCTCCATTTTTTATTATCTAAAAGGTATGATATATTGAGGATACATTCCATGCATTTAATCCATTCATGTAAGCTTGATTGTCCTAATTGAAGAGCATTTTTATTTATCGGTCTTGCTCGCACTGTTTCTTAATTGTTCATTATTTTTGGTGATGCACCACAAGTATGACAATTTTGAGCAGCTGTATTGGAAAGAGTGCTGCAAGTTTTACCATCGATCATCGTTAGTGAAAATGTCGATTGTATTTTAAATTGTACTCCATCTACAATAGCCTCACTGGGGCTCAGATCCTGTATTTTTTTTTTTAACATTATCAGCTTGTATTGTGACAAAATCAGGTGTTTCTTTGTAAAACATTATTTTGATGGGATGACATTATTTTGTTGATGAAGGTACAGGATTATGCCACAGAATCAAATCACATGACCCACTTACCGACGAAGCAGTCAATATAAGGGGAACCATAGATACAAAATAAATGCTCGAATCGTCACTATCGTCCGTTTGAAAACCTTGCATATATCGGCTATGAGCCGATGCACCATCACAACCCCACTTGAATAAAATATTTAGTTTTTTGGAATCAAAATCCTGCTGCCTTGCTTTTAAAACATCTCTCTGTGCACCCTAAAGTCTTTGAACTGTGCGGTTCACTAATGATTTTAAAGAAACGTTGACAGATATTTTAGTTATTTTGATGTCATCGGGATAAAATTGCTTCTTCGCCTCCAACAAACGATTGTATGGTGGGTGAATTTCAGCGTTGTGCGATTTAGAGGTTTGTTGAATATCGATGTATTCATTCTTTGTAAATTTATTATCAACAAAGAGAGCTAACACATGCCCAGCTGTCATTTTTATGGGAGCATTACTTTCAGTAAAATACGTATATTTACTTTGGTAGCTCTTCTTGGTGAACTGGTTGGTGATGAAACCATTTGAATAACTTTTGCAGCATTCCTTTTACCCTCATGCCTTAATTTAATTCGTGTAGCTAGAGAAAACTCATCAGATGTCCTACCTTCGACGAGATCTTTCACTCTCCTAGTTTTTGCGGAATGACTGCATTCTCCAAAATGTTTTTTCGGACGCCCTGTGTTTTCTGTCTTTTCACCTTCCTCTAAGCACTTAAAAATTACAAAATCGCTGCTCAACCAGTCTTTGTTGTGGTGTTAAAATTTGTCAGTTGAGCGACATCGTTGTTTTTTTTTTTGGCAAATTCGCCACACAAATTTTTAAATTGTTTTTCAAAACTCACTTTAGGCCCTTCTTTAGTGTCACTACTATTAAAGTTAATTGTTTCTTCAACAAATTTCGTCACTGTATTAAAGTTTCTTTCTTTCCGCCAAACTTCAAAAAGGTCTCTTTTTCTCACACGACACGCCATCGAACCTACAAAAATTAAAAAAATATAGAAAGAGCACGTTCGAGCACACAAGAGTAACTTTTCTGAGAGATAAATAAATAAAGTAACAATAAAAAAACAGTTTAGCAACAATCCCGAAAAATCCCAAAAGTTCTACTCTATTAAAATCTTTACAAATTGTTATTTTAGTGCTAATCTATCATCATCTTTACTATTAAATAATTTTTTTTATCAACATAGATACAGTTATTGTTTTATAATATTGTAAATATATACCTGTTCGCTCGACTTCCATTTCAAAAAAATATTAAAATAACAGTTTTAGGTACATTTAAATTCACTTTGAAAGGGGGGGGGGGGGGGGCGCTGGTAAATTGCCTGAAACTCCTGAACGTAAGCTCGGTAAAGAAATATAACTTTCTGATTCAATTGTTCACTTCGAAGTGGGAGTTGAGTTATAAGAACGATTTACTTTGTTTACCTGGTTATCTAGGTTTTCAATGAGTGTCATTACAACCGATTATCTGAAGATGAATTATATACCTTTTGCAACCATAGATTATGAAAAAGGACCACCGTGTACCGTTGCAGTTGTTGGTGTAGTGATACACAAGAACCAACAGAGGATTCTTCAAAAGGTTCAGATTCTCCGGTGATTACAGGTTACTGCAACTCTGTAGAATAAGATAACGCAATGCTCAGTCATCTAATAGGTGCTATATTGCTATCAAAAGCTTTTAAAGTTAAAGGAAGTTGGAGCAGGAGCTGACCTACTGCTTGATCTTGGTTAAGATGCTGGCATGGCAGAGCATATTTTAGCCGTACAAAAACAAGGAGATACTGCAGTTTTAAATATACTATTAGGGTTAGAGATAGTGATACCTGAAGATCAGAATACCCTACAAGCAATATTATCTCACGATTATTATAGTACTGATAATAAAGAAACAATAGTAGAAGATTCTATGCAAGGTCTGATTGTATATAGCCATAAGCAAGATACAGTTGAGCCAGTGACAGACATTAATAGCTATACTCATGCAGATAGTAGATCAGGTACTTTTGGTCATAAAATTTATAATACTTTCGAATGGTACTTGAAACAAATAGTATATCGCAAAGAAAGCAATCAATTCAAGGAAATACTTCGAAAGAATGGTATCGACAGATCTATTGTACTAGAAGACTCTCTGGATTTTAAGAAATCAGTTCTACTCAAGTTACACCCGGATAAAGGAGGTAATGGAGACAATTTGATTGCTGTTCATAATCTACAAGAAAATTTTCGTGATCCGTCAGATAATAAAGCCAAACAGATGATAAGATCTGGGCTATACAACCTACTATTCATAGGACAACAGTAGGATTCAAGGTTTTTAGACAGCGTTGTAGATTCGACAAGGTTATATTATGAACCTACAACTAATAATGCGAAAAAGGTGCTGCTGGACTCTACATATCTGTATAGCATATCTAAAGGTGTTAATGGTTATTCTGCAGTTATCAGTGAATTAGATATATCATATTAAATTTATAATGGAGAATATACGAGCGCCATGACTTAAGCAACGACGGTGACTAACTATATGGGTATTCCATATCTTGGCTTTGCATATAGAGTGGCCATGGCTATTTATACAGGTTATGGTGCAGTTTCTAATCTATATTCGTTCTATCAAAAGTGTGATAGCACTGAAGCTTCACTAAGATCAACAACTGCATATGGTTATTTTGCTCAAGCACTTTCATATTCACCATTGAAATATGTTTATGACTTTGCGGGTGCTGCTAAATAATATGAAATTCAGATTAATAATATCAAATTAGCTTAAGAAAAAGCAACAATGAAAACTCATTCAGAACCACAAGGAGAATTTGGTCATAAGCTTTATGATTACATTTATGTACCAATGATTGAGGAAAAATACAGCTTACTAAACATAAAAATTCCTTGTCGTTTACATTCCTCATTTAAGAAATGTAAACGACAGCTTTGTTTAGTGGGGGCCTGGGGAAAAATCACATATTTTAGGAGAGTGCACAGCAATATTGTTGTTCAAGATAGGTAACTAAGAGGCATGGGGCATACTCAAATTTTAAGTATGTTGATACTGTCGAATGAGGATGATTTGCAAAAAATTAAGGTAATTGGAGCTAAACCAATCCCGCCCTGACTCCTAACTGCCCACTTCCTAAAACTACGTCTCCTTTAATCGTAAAATTTTTTTTTTTATTCTATCATAAACTTGATCAAAATTCATCGACAGATTTCAAATTTCATCAAAAAATCTCTTTTCGTTTAAGTTTTATAACAATGCAAAGCTTAAAATTACCCTCTGAAATAACTTTAAATATTCTTAACTTTTAAACGAAAAATTTTTTTTGATGTAATTTGAAATCTATCGATGAATTTTGATCTAGTTTAAAATAAAACAAGCAAAAAATTGACAAGAGTTTTAGGAACCATACCTGGGGAGGCGTATTAGGGGTAGAGAAGGGTTTGTTACAATTACTAATTACACTAAAAAAAAAAAATTCTGGTCTTTATGGTTAGATTATGATTGATATTTAACATTTCAAAACCATACCAGACGTTTGTTCATAGGAGGTTTAATATTTTACTTTTTACAAACATTCCCGCAAATAGAAAGCTGCTTTTAAAGTGCTTGTAGTTGTAAGCAACAACCGCGTTTTTTAGCGCCTCTATATAGCTTGGGCCGTGCTCTCCAACTTTTCTCATTCGCCAAAACTGATTAAAATCCTGATAAATAGATTCGAGAGCCTGTTCGGTTCAGTAACCTAAGCCTATAGAATATTAGAGGTAATGCAAGTTTTTTTAAATAAATATTCGTTGTAAGTTATTCAAAATTTAAAATTCAACTGTTGAAATAGAGTAATTAATTACTAAGATTATAAATTATTTTTAACAAATTTAAAAGTTATTTATCATACCGAAGACTCCACCTTTCATGTTGATGAATTCGATATGGCCAATATAATAGTTTTGTGGACGCTTGAATCTTTAAAATCTTTGCACGCATATCCGTCACGCTTGCTTAGTTTCTATGAAGTTTTATGATTTTTTAACTCTGGTTTTAGGGTTATTGACAGTGTAACTTTAAGGAATCTCTGCCCTTCATCTACGCCTAGTTTGATATCAACATCATTTGTTCCTTGACTTCTGTGATGAAGTACCATTGGTACACACTCTTCAATGTCGATCCAATACACAATAGGAGAATCTTTTTCTTCCAACTATACATCCGCAAAAAATCAAAATGAATGATACAAATTGCAATCTAGCTATCGAAAAATATTATTTTTGGTAATAGTTTTCTTACCTCTTCGCTTTCATTTAATTCTATAAGCAATGGGAGTTTATCACAATTGAATAATTTTCCAACCATTTCGTTGTTCTCAATCAGTTTAGTATTGAAACCAGATTCCACACGTTTCCGTCCTACCAATGTTGCCATTACTTATAAATCATAATAAAGTTATTACAAAAATTGGCTTTAAACACATAACAAATTTATTTTTAAAAGTATTTTTAAGGTACAAAAACTTACCTGGAATGTAGTTTTAATTGAAGTTTGTTCAATTTATCTAAAGAAAAGAAAGGTTTCTCAATCTCACTCTTTCTAAAAGAGACAATGAGTTGCTTTGGACCAAAGGTTTTCAAAGCTTAGGTGTTCCCTGAGTCATTTGTGCTGAAATCTTTGATAGAACTGGACAGAACTTTTCCTTGCATTGTTGGGGATGTTGATTTTACAATGGCAGTCAAATTCTTTTGTCGTTCTAATTTCGTACAGGGATGTGGAATTCCTTGTCCCACTTGGGCATAGTAATCTTGACAAATTAGTCTTTCTGCAGGTTTATTTGAATTATCTTCAGCGCCTAGATAAACAAATTTTCCAGAAACACATTCAACCACAGGGGCCAATATTTTTTCCATTTTTAATTTGCGCCCATTTTCACAAATAAAACATTCACATTTTATCCCTCTAATAACTCTGGTATTAAGGTCTAAATTTTATAGTATATCTATAGCTAGGCACCGCCGATTCGGTTCGTAAAATCCGCAAAAAGCCAATCCGACTTATTTTGCAGATTAAAACAGTCAGTTCGTAAAAGTTTTTCGGATTAATAATCCGAAAACTAATTTACGAACCACTAGCGAACTTTTTTTTTGCGGATTCACTTTGCTGTTCGGATTATCAATCCGAAAAATTTTTACGAACCACTAACGGATTTTTTTTTTGCGGATTCTCTTTGCAAATTTTTACAAATCAATTTAACTTTAATTCGCTTAGCGAATTATACAAATCGCGTTCGCGTCACCATTAAATAGTGTGGTCCTTAAAAATTACATTTTTATTATGTGCGCGTCCTATAAATAGTGGATTTCTTTTTTATTTTCAACCAGTTCTATTTGGAAATCTTAACATACAACAATTCGTTCAACAGATCAAGTCTACTATTCTTCATCTACATTTATTAAGGTAAGCCATTATTATATTAATTTGATTTAAAAGTTAAGAATATTTCAAACTGAATTTTTGAGGTTTTTTTTTTTTTTTTTGTGGATATAAAAAGTAAGTTTTTTAAAAATATTATGCCAACTACTGGGAGTGAATAAAATAACAAATGATATGTTTTTTTGGGGTTTATTTTTATTCATTCCTTTCTTTTGCATTTGTATAATGTTGGTGGTCAGTGATGTATCTAAAAGTTACATAGGGACACAGGTAAAAAGAATTTCAGCTTAAATTTGAGGACCTTTTTTTTAAACAAACAAAAAAAAAAAACAGTCAGTGCACAGTTGTGTGGATATTTGTAAAAAAAATCATTTTTCCAAAAAACAACATTTGCAGAAAAAAAATGTCCTTAATTTCTGAATTTGAGAATCAGTGTCCACATACTTTGAATGCTGTCAGAACAGTCTACATTACCCTCTAAATAGAACTTATATATGAATTATGTTTATTTTAACTAATTTGATCTGGAGTTATGGCAGAATGTTTTGGGTGCCCAAACCGGCATACCAGTGTCAAAATCAGCCTGGATATGTCACTAAGGGGTATATACCCAAACATTGTTAGGATCAATTAATAAACAACTGATAGGATATTTTTGCTATTTGGTTTCATGAGCTAAATAATAACTTTGAGGTAACTACTGACCTTTATTCACAAATACACAATTATTCATAGAGGTGCAACATCTTATTCTCAAAGAGCTGGCTGAAATAAAACTTATTTTAAAGGAGTTTGTAGAAGTAAAGTTTCATGCAACTGGGGTAAAGTTGCTAGAATCAGTTGACCAATTGGTAGCACTTAATAATAATCAAAAGGACAAATCAGAATATAATAACTTGGTATGATTTAATTATCTTGTTTTTATTTGGGTTATTTGAAGGTTCAGGATTAACTCTATATGTTGTATAGATATAGCTCTATATGTTGCATATTTTAGCTTGATAGTTTGAAAATAGTTGGTGGCAGAAAGCCAAGAGAGCATGTTTTCATGATCATGAAAAGGTAAATGACAATTCTAAGCTAATTTCAGTTAATCAGAAATTTTATTAAATAGCAGCAGAAATTAAATAATTTTGACCATTTGACTAACAGTTACTTGTAACTTGAAAATAATAAAATTTTTGAGTAATTTACCGTAGGTATTTAAACTAATATCTACATGCAAAAGTAATTTTGTTCGGGATTTAAATTTAATGATTATAAAACTTTATAATTTATAGTTCATTCAAATAGTTTATTTTATGTATTCAAATATGTCATTTCATTTACATATTCAAATATATATTAATGTGTATATAACTGCTCTCTGAATTAAAAATGTACTCTTTAGCTCATTTTTGTGCCATAGTAGTATTTTTGTCTCCATCACCTTTATCTCTACCAAAGTAAATTATGTTGAATATTTTAAAATTTTTTCGTTTTGACACATTCCTGGGAATACAATTTTGAATCAATAAAAGATCTAGAAAAATTTTTTTGCAAAATGCGTAATCAGAATCAGTAATCGTAATCAGAAAAAAAAAGACTTTAATACAGGTAAATTGGTGATACATTGTTGTTCAAATCAATAAAATTATATTTTTAAATTAACTATTATAATTGTTATATATTATATCTTCTTCAGATAATTGAAGATGAAGAGGTTAATAAATAGGAAAAAGCAGCTTAATAAAGTTACTTTGTACCAGAAAGACGTGTTATATCTCATATCTTTGATGTTTTTACGAAATTTGGCAACAAGCCGAGTGAAAATTTATATATGTTTCATGTAAACAGATTTTTTAATCATTCTACATGTCTTTTAAAGCATTAGTGCATTTATTTACATGCTATTACATTATATTTTAGATACCGATGCCGAGGAATAACGAGTTGGTGGACTCAATAAAGAATTATAGTTTTTTTTATTGTAAACATTTGTTTTATAATCTTGGTAAATAAATTTCAACAACTTGAACCGAACTGTTTCTTTACTTGTGTAATTATTTAAAGACATTTTAATCTTAAATCAGTCGGCAAAAAGATATCTAAACTGCATCTAATATGCATCTGAAAACTAGTCTAAAAGATGTCTGAAACCACGTCGTGAATGAACGCTAAATAGATGTCTATCTTATAGATGTCTTTTAGATGCATTTTATTTGGTAGAGGTGCATCATTTTAGATGCATAGAAGATGTGCAATATACGTTTATTTGATTTATTTTTTTATCGAATAAAATGCATCTAAAAGACGTCTATAAGATAGACGTCTATTTAGCGTTCATTCACGACGTGATTTTAGACATCTTTTAGACCAGTTCTCAGATGCATATTAGATGCATTTTAGACATCTTTTTACCTGCTGGGAGAGTTAATTTTCCATTTTATAAA
The DNA here is from genome assembly GCF_058129835.1 of Hydra viridissima. NCBI lineage: Eukaryota > Metazoa > Cnidaria > Hydrozoa > Anthoathecata > Hydridae > Hydra > Hydra viridissima. The sequence continues at coordinate 21,147,458 of NW_028324300.1, read as the reverse complement.
TGTAACTGGTCCAAACAATCTCTTAATAAATTGTAAGAAAAGTTTTTATAAGAAAAATTTAACAGAATTTTTATGTATATTATTTACAAAACTTGTTTGTAAAACCTTTAGTCAAAGTATTTTACATTTTTAACAGTTTACTTTTATTTTTTAAATTTATTAAGTACAATATTTGGATTACCTATTAAACAAACTTCTTAAATGCAAATTTTATTAAGTTTTTTAATGAATATTTAAGAGTATTTAGATATATATACAATTAAAAACATAGTAAAAACCAGGTCTTTAAAAGAAACCAGGTCATATTTCAAACGAAGTGTCTTCGTAGAGCGCAATGAGCTCTACGTAATCATAAGCTGCTCAGAGCGCAATATTGTACAGGCATGCGCAACTATTTTATTGTAACAGTGCGATTTATATTTCACAATAAAGCTGGTTAGATAGGCGATTATGGTAAGGGTTAGGGATAGGGATAGGGATAGGGATAGGGATAGGGATAGGGATAGGGATAGGGATAGGGATAGGGATAGGGATAGGGATAGGGATAGGGATAGGGATAGGGATAGGGATAGGGATAGGGATAGGGATAGGGATAGGGATAGGGATAGGGATAGGGATAGGGATAGGGATAGGGATAGGGATAGGGATAGGGATAGGGATAGGGATAGGGATAGGGATAGGGATAGGGATAGGGATAGGGATAGGGATAGGGATAGGGATAGGGATAGGGATAGGGATAGGGATAGGGATAGGGATAGGGATAGGGATAGGGATAGGGATAGGGATAGGGATAGGGATAGGGATAGGGATAGGGATAGGGATAGGGATAGGGATAGGGATAGGGATAGGGATAGGGATAGGGATAGGGATAGGGATAGGGATAGGGATAGGGATGACATCAAGAAAATTTAAAAAAAAAAAAAAATTTAGCGCATGCGTGCAAAGTATTACGCTCCGAGTAGCATATGGCTGCATAGAGCGTATTGCGCTCTAAGTAGCAACGGCCTATTTCAAAATGTGTTATCTCGAGAAATTTTAAATATTTTGAGCTCAAACTTTATACGAACCTTCCTAATAGTAGAGCCAATTCGCCCAAAAAAAAAATGTTTATATTTGTTGGTCTTTGATCCAATTAAGATAGCAATTTAACGAATAATTGGTCAAAAATGACTTTTTTAAAAATATTCAAACCCTCAGGGAGGTCAGGAAAGTTGAAATAATTTTAAGACTTTTTTTTGAATGGTCTGGTATGTCAACGTAGAATGGGAAAATAAAGTGGCAAAGTTATAGTTTTTCCGACCCCTAAAAATGGACCTGCCTAATGCGCATCTTTTAAAAAACGGTTATTTTAATAGTCTCCGTTGATAAAAAACCTGTTTTAGCATTAGAACCCTACAATTGACAGGAATCGAACTCCTGGAGTTTTTACTTTACTTTTATTTACAATCAAAATCCTAATATTTAAATTTTAAATAAAAAAAAAAGAAATAACATAAGTAGTAAACAAAAAAAATGTCTTTAACCCCTCAAAAAGATAAACTTAAAAGATAAGTTTTTACATTAAAATTACACAAATGTGAATACAAAATTAATATCTAACAATAATAGCAATAAGCATCAGCGGCATTTGAGATGATGTTTAAACAAGATTTTTATAACATTTTTGTTTAGTAAAGTTTTAAACGTTTTATGATCAACTTTCATAATACAAATTCTCCTCAAAAAGTTTTTGAACTTTTCAAAAACAAGCTCCCATAGGATTTTAATATTGTTCGCTTCATTTTCTAATTTTTATGCTTAAAAATCAATTAAACAATATTCAAACGATAGGAATTCGCAAAAAAATAAAAACTTTCATACAAAGCTAACAACTTACAAGATTTGGATTCATGGAGCTCTCTGTTTCATATCCAAATGATTTATCTAAAAATTTGATTTATCAAAAACGAAAGAAAATACTTATAAACTTCATAAAAAATGCGCTTAATTTAATAATTTTTATAAAAAAACACATAATTCACTAATTGCCAAAAGACAAGATTTCAATTAATAAACAACTGAAGCCATACTTTTTCCGTGCTTCTATCATTTTCATTCAACCAACTTCTTTTGACAGATGTAATAATGCACTTGCTAAAACGTTTGACCTTGGAAACTCTTGCTGAGCTCGAATTGCATAAAGTTTTTTTCCAATCGAAACAGAAAAATTTCTATTAAAAGCAATCATCACGTGATGTTTCTAAAAAATTTCATCGTAAGTTGTAAACTTTTTTCGTGATTCAAAAACAAAACAATCAAAGTTTTATTTTGCTTCATAAATTCAATCCTCGTGATTAACAAGTAAATACCCATCGTTTACCATCACCTTGCTTTTATTTGCACTTATTTGCGTGAATGGAATTATGTTCCCTTTGTGAGTATTCGGTCTGCTCACGTCTTTGCATTCAGGCTATGACGATTATGACCACTCTCTAAGTTTTTCGGTTATTTTTTTGAACTGCACAAGTATTAGCATTTATAATTTTTCAAAAAAACATGAACTACTCGCAAAGAAAAAGCAAAAATTGAAATCATCACCAAAAACCTCCGACTTTCATCTGTTTAACAATTTTATCTGTTAAACGCCACAAAAAATATTTTTTGCGTTCCTCATAAAAATGATTTTCTTCTAGAAGTTTGGCTTATGAAACCAAGAACCTTGTTTATTAAACCACATTGAATATAGAGCTTTTGAAGAAAAAATGCATAAAAAGCATGATGCAAATTAGAACATCATGGTTCACATTTTATATAAAGACAATCCTGGAATGTTTTCGGCAGAGATGGAACAAGAACACTTAGCTCACTTCGAGAAGTTTGCTTATCGTAGTTGCATATCTAGAGATAAAACGACCAACAATTAAAATATTTGTAAGAGTTCTAAGACTGAAAGTCACAACTCCTTAAAAAGTATTTGTGTAAATGAAATATACGTTTTCTTTGTACATGCATCCATAAAATGGAAAGTGAAGTGTTGCATCATTTACATAAAGCATTTTATTTGAACTTCTCAGCTTCGTGAATCAGCAAAATTTTTTGACGCATTAAAAAATAATTATTTCTCGCCTTGTTTAAAAAAGATGAAGCAGTTAATTGAACGAAAGACAAAGGTAAATGACGTAATTTAGCACGAATACGTCTCGACAGAAGTTGCTGACTAAGTAAACTTTAGGTCAAGATTTTGTCGCGAAACATCGAATAAAGTCCTTGCTGACAGAAACAAGAAGCTCAATATAGCTTTAGTTTGAATTTTGGAAAAAACTCCCGACCTGCTAAAGTTTTGTCACAACATACGTATGGATATAAAATCAAAAAGAACGTTCTCCTTCTACAAATCGTCAGCAAATGACAACTTATTGAAAGAAGCTTTTTTTTATATAAAACCCAGAAATTGATTTAGTTTCCTTCAAGTTATGAGAAAAATAAAATTGGAATAAGATTGTTGTAATAGAATGAATTCAAATAAAAATTAAACTTACAAAAGAACTTTTTCAATCTTCTCTTAAAATATTTTTATCCTATTGATCGTGCATCTTCTTCCGATATGTTTCCCTTTTACTTTTAATACCCTCGTCATATTTTCTTCCTTTTTGCATATAGTTGATGCCTACCTCTTCTTTACTAAAGTGAAGAGAACTATTTTGTAAAAAGATGGAGCCAGATAATTTTCAACTTGTTTAGTTATTATTTTCCGGCAAGAGTTAGCATGGGTGTATGCTGATATAGCTATATGTATTCTCGTTTTCTGCTTCTGAAATTAGTAATAAATGAATTTCAGAGTTTGCTACACCTTTTGCCATTTCATTTTCCTGTTGTCAGTTTTAACATGTTTTCAAGCGAATTTCTCATCTTTAGTCTTCTGTAATCATTTTAAGTGGTCGAAGTTAAATTTCAGTTAAAATTTTAAAAGTTTAAACCTAATGAAAACATGCAAAAAGTTTTAACGCGTTGATGACGAAGTTTTATTGACAAAATGACTTAAAATCAGCACGATAGGTAACTTAACAAACATAACTATCATAAATCTAAAAACTTTCATTTGCACAAAGTAAATATAATCAAATAATATATTAACTCATAAAAAAGAAAATATTTATTGAAAATTAATCAAAGTTATAGAGTTTTTATTTCATAAAATCAAAAACTTAAAACAACAATTTTCATCAAATAAGTTCAATTTTTACATAATTACAAAATTAAGAAACCTTTAGATTGTCCAAATCAATTTATCTAAGGCTTTCTAATTGATTTCTAGCAATAGCGTGGTTGGTTTGGTCGAAGGCGTAACCGTTTATCTCTTATTATTCATATTTTAGTTTATTACTTTATTACTGTCTTCATTTGCCCTGTTTAACCGTTATTTCTTTGAATTCTGTAATATCTTCTAATTTTTTATAAATTCCCCTCAACGTATCCTTGTGATTATCTAATACCAATAAAATCGCTTTGGACAAAACAGTTACATCTCCGCCGGTCGCAAACCCTTTTTGGAACACACCTTCCAAAGAAGCTATCTCATCTTCAATCCAAAAAGTTCCAGAAAAGGAATGCCTTCATTCCTGATACTTTCACGGATAAAGTTCAATATATCAAACGAGTCTGTAATGGCTTCTAAAGTAGCAGGGGCGGTCTCATGTGTTAGCTCATCGACGAGATGCTTAAACTGTTAAAAACAAGTACAGAATATTTACCCGTAGCATATTCTTCCTTTAATTCTTCCGTTGTAAGTAGTAAAATATTGGTTATGGAAATCTTGAATTTATCTTAGACAAACTTTCTGCTACCAATATGAGCAGTTCTTGTGCAGTGACCGATTAGAGGCAAACCAGCGGAAAATATACTCGTTTCTGAAATGTTTTTTAAAGAGTTGCTGATACCGTATTCTCTTTGTTCTAAATCCATTTGCCTCGCAATTAACGGCTCTAATGCTGCTTGTCCTATGTTGTCACCTATGGCATACTTTTCCATGTTAGTCTTTACGGGATTAGTCGCCCACCATGCTCTTTAAAATGTGCTACCTGCAGGTGTGAAACCGGTTACAACGTTAATAGCTAGATTAACGAAGCAACAATCTTCCTAATATGCTACCTGCTAGTTATCCCGTTTTATCAAGTAAATCACCTTTGCCGCTAGCTATTATGTTGTTGTCAATAACAACCTTCTTTCTTTTTTTCAAATATTCTCACAATTGTTTCGAGTAGAATTAGGACTATACTCAAGACCTGAATCTCCATGATGAGTTAAGAACAGGTGCGGTTAAATCCTGATATGCGGATGACAAAAGTAATACTTCAAAACAATGTTTTGAAAACACACCGCGTATATCTTTTTAAATGGATAATTTACGGATGTTTACACAAATCGTGTTAAAACTAGAGTTGTTAACCGGAATATTTCGTACAATTCCGGAAAAATAAAATTCTTTCGGAAAGATATTGAGAATCAGGAATTTTTTTTTTTCGTACCGAATTTTACGAAACAAAAAAAACCATCGATGTTCGTTTCGCAAATGCTACTTACGAAATGTCGCCTTTCGCAAGTTGAATTGCGAAATAAAACTATGCTACATACGAAAGTAGCGCTTACGGAAGCCGAACTTGCGGAACGAGCTCTTTCGCTAAACGACGTTTTGAAGTCTATAACAAAATTTTGTTGGTCAAACGGATATAATTGTAAAAAATAAAATTTTTATATACCAAAATGTTTATAATAAAATTTTATTTTCAGTATTGCAACATATGAACATTTTAAGGTTTTATTTTTTGAAATAATGATAAAAAACCAAATTGATTCAACAGTTGAATATTGTTAACTAATCTTTATGCTATATTTACACTTATATTTGGAATCGTTACGTTTATAGTTGAAATCCCAGTCGTAGCAAGTTTATTGGAACAGCTTTTGTGAGTTACTCCATCAACAGTGCTAAGAGATTTTTCATCTTCATTATTAATCAGCTTTTCAGCCTTAAAGATACTTTCTTTCTCATAAGTTGTGGGTTTACAAAAACGCACATTAGTTTTCTCTTTTCTTTTTTTCTTTGTTGAAACAAAATTTGTTTGAGGCTTAATTCTTTTGTTGGAAGCAACTAATGACGACATCTTTATTTCTTTCACTGAATGATATTTTGACATTGCATCAAAAGTGTTTATTGTTGTTGTTATCTAAAATAGATTCCAATATATATATATATATATATATATATATATATATATATATATATATATATATATATATATATATATATATATATATATATATATTGTAAATATATACACACATATACATTAATATGTATATTTAATTGTGTGTAAGTAAGTGCAAATGTGTTTAATTTAATACTAATAACTGTTAAAAAGTTTGATATGGTTCATTACTCACTTGTTTTCCAATGTATTTTAAAGCTTCAATATCCAAGTTGCTACAGTTGTTAACACGGTGCATCAAGGTATGAAGCAAGTTCTCTGTCTTAGACTTTGTTTCTTCAAACTTTGAAACTTTGTGTAATTTCTCTAGGTTGCATTTTATTGAATTTATTTCGTTATAAGAGTATCCATCCTGTAGTTCAACTGAATTTTTAGCTTTGTCATCAACTTTATTGTTCACAGCTAAAAAGTCCTTAAGCAAATGTACATGTTTACACAAAGTATTTTTTATGAGAAAGTCAGAACAATTGCAATAGAAAGTATGTGTACATACAAAACAGATTATACACTGCAACCGACAACCTACTGTATTGCACTTGTCTGACAGTCTTGTTGCAACATATTTGTTTTGCCCATCTTCAGAGTTGATTAGGAAAACATTTTCATCAGAAGTCTTATTTATGACTGTATAAGACATTTTTTTACTACTCAAATGTCTGTCATAAATGTTTTGCATACGTTGTGTCAAAGAACCTTTAGTTAATTTTATCAAGCGAGAAAATAATTTATCTCTTGAAAATTTAAGAAGATTCACAAGAACTGTGTCAACACGTTTATTACACTTTCCTTTTAAATAGTTGTATTTAAAAGTTCTATGGAATGCCTCAACAAACATATTTGTATTTATACCTTCACCAATGCGGTAGCAATAGGCCCAGCTTTTTGTCACACAAATCCAGTGTTTTAAAAAATACGCTTTAAATTCACTAGTAGCATGGGATTCCAGCCTATTAATGAGGGAGGATAATTTATCTTGGAAAAGAATTTCATTTGTTTCCTCAAGAACTGTTCTAAGCATTTTGTAAACAACTGTTTCAATTTCAAAATTTTTAATTTTTTTTCGCAATTCTTCTTTCCATGCTTTGTCTACATGCCATGCACAGTATAACCATTTTGGTTGAACATTAAAGACTTCACAAAAAGCATTGTAGAACTGTGGAGCTAAATCTGTCATAAACCATTTAGGTTGTATAGTCCCAACCTCATTTTTTATTTTTTTGAAAAAGACTTTAACGAATGATTCATTTTCATGGTTAGCTAAGCACCAAGCAATTGGATGACCTTGACCAAACTCGTCCATAATCAGTAGAGAAATCAAAAGAAAATTATAACCAGTTGTTCCATGTGTTGAGTCGCAGCATAAACCATTACTCCCAAATTTTTCCAGCATTTCCTTCTGTGCCTCTGTCTGGATTACTATGATAAAATCTTCATCTTTAAACTCTTGCTGAGATGAAGCTTGGCCTAAAATATAATTTTTCATAAAAAAAAAGATTTTATTAAGATATTTAAAAAAAATTTTGTTTGCTAAATTCTTTCCACAATATTATGGAATGCAGAAATTTCAAGCTTATAAAACTTAATTTTTTTAATATATGGAAATAAAGTAATTTTTTTAAGATTTACTGCCAAGAGCATTAAAAGTAAGTTATTTACCTTGAAGTTTATAAAAAAGAATAGGGGTCTTATCTAGTTGCTCCCATTCTTGGATCCATGATAAAACACTCATTTGGTCATTTGCATGTCGTTGCACCTCTTGCAATCCGAAAGCGTATCCGATGTTTAAAATATCTCTGTTTTCGATTAAATGAATTCTTTGAAACTTAGAACCAATATCATCCCTATCATTAAAATTTGTAAGTACATTTATGACAAGAATAAAAAAACAAATTACTATGTACTAGTTGTTTGGAACCATATTACAGACTGTGGAATCAAAAGCTTTGTAAGTGACAGGGTGTATGCCAATATTTTAAGATCAGAAAAAATTGACTTTAGATTTAATAGAGTTTTGTTTAGAAAAATGCTCTTCAATTGCAAAAATATCAATATAAACATAATACACATTTAAAGTAAACAAATTACCTTATATCATCAAGAATTTTTCTGCGTGTAACTCCTTGTTGTAGTTTAGAGGCAATTTCTTGGCGTTGACGTTTAGTTATCCATGTGTGATGATAGTCTTGGCTATGCCCGTAATGAGTATAGCAGACTTCAACTTTTACTTTTTCATCACTATTTGTAACTTCTTTGATGGTTGATGTGCAATTTTTCTCAATCTTGCATGTTCCTAAATTATTACAAATTTAAAGCATTACTTACACATAATGTATATGTCAGTGAATTTCAAATAGATTTATATGCATAGACCTTTCACAAAAAAAATCTTATTTACCATAATTTTAAATCTAATTTTAATTAACACATCATCTAATATATAAATATAAAACTAATAAAACTTCATTTTCTAAATGTTACAATTCCATGCTATAGTAAGACACAAGACTTTGTCTCAAAGCAAACTAAAAAACCATGTTACCTGAAGACTTAATTCTGCGCTTTCCAGTTCTTCTTGATTTATATATACCACATCGATTGCATTGCCAATACTTTGTTTTGGAACCATCTTTTCCAATAACATCACCTTGAGTCTTAATATAAGAACTTCCCTTCTCTTCTTCTAACTGACATTTCCAGCTATCAAAAACTTTTAAGCAAAAATACAAACAAATTAATGCTATATATTTAATATAACATTAGACATTTTTCAACTAATGTTATTAGCCACAATTAGCAGACTTACTTGCTTTATTATCAAAATTGAGTAACTCGATTCTGAATTCAATATTATGACTTTGATTGAGGTGTTTTCGCAAATCTTTGATTTTATGGAATCGATGTCCACATTGAATACATAAACAATTTCCACTGTGACTAACATCGCTGACTCCATGGAGCTTGATCATGTGCCTTTTTAAATCATATCGACGTGTAAAAGTACTTTTACAATTGTCATATGCACAAGAAAACAGAGAAGTCTTCATTTTTGACTGTCAGTTATTGTGAACATCCGTAAATTATTCATTTAAAAAGATATACGCGGTGTGTTTTCAAAACATTGTTTTGAAGTATTACTTTTTAATCCGCATATCAGGATTTATCCGCTCCTGTTAAGAACTCTTCTTTTGTATATTTTTTTATTTTTAAGATCTGCATTTTACATTTCCTGTAAATGTAACATATCAGAATCAAGTTCTCGTTAGTTTGCTAAATCAGAATCTGATTCAGGTGTATCAAGAAATGCACTTCTTGCAACAGCTTTTAATGTTGTTATTCTTGAGACTTTTAGGAGATGGCAAGTAAAGTGTCCAAAGTAAAGTTGACATTTTATGCACTGTTAAAAGTAAGCAAAAAATCTCGATCGAGATGCAGCGAAATTATGAGCACTATTTTTTTGCTTGTGAACAGAAAAACATGTCCAAAATAATAAGCCAACAAGTCAGTAGCGGGCAATTTAGCAAGTACCACGAAGTTATGCTTGATACGTACATTATTATTGTAACAAAAAACAATATCTTTCCAGAGAGAGTAGTAAAAGATGTCAAAAAAAAAAGGAAAAGTTTTAAGACTTTCTACCTTACATTAACAGACTTCTGTGACAAAGTTGGAAATAAAAATTTGAGCCGCAGTACTACCAGTTGTAAGCAATTAATTTTAAAATGATTGAACTTTGACTTTTGAGAACACACAGTTGTTCTGAATCTTTTGATCACTGTAAACTAGGGATGGCACTTTTACTTATTTTGATGTTTAAAAAAAAATTACTTTAAAAAAAAAATTACTTTACATAACTTAGATTAAATTATGAAATATATTTACATTTTATAGCAATTCATTTTTTAAAAAATAACATTATATTACATATAAAATAACTTACATAAAGTTAATTTTAAAATGCATAACTTATTAAAAACTTATTAAAAATGCGTTATTTTTTTATTGCAAGTAAAAGTAGTTTACATAAAAGAGTTATTTACTTTTTGCAAATTACTTTTAAAAGTAAGCCGTGTGAAACTACTAGAAAAGGGGAGTTCTGGCTCATTTTGCTTTTCGCTCTCCGTTGTGTTTTTTTTGATGATTGAGGGCATGAAAATTTTTTTGATGCCCGTTGTGAATTTTTTGATGATTGAAGGTTCATGAAAATTTTTTGATGCCCGTTCTTTTCATGACGTGAAAACGCGTCATGAAAAGTTTAATGGTTGTAAAGGTGTTAAATTCCTTCGCGAAAAAGAAATTTTTCTTTTTGTCTTTGTAGTTGTTCGTGTTTTTCTTCGAGAATGGATTTGTATATTTCAATTTCGCGCTGACCTAATCCTTTGTTCCTTAAATATTCAATACTTCTCATTTTTATTTGGCCAAGAAAAAAAATTTTTCACAGAATTAAATTTAAAAAAGGGATGCTTGAGAATGGGGAGTTTGGTCCGAGAAGCAATCCGGATCCGATGTTTTTGTATCCTCTTCCGCTTTTGATGTAAATACCGTCTCTGACTGAGCTTCCTTTGATCCAGGGTGTTAAAAATAATCCGTTTCCTTTGTGGGTGCCCATTTTCATTCCGTGTCCATTTTTTTTGACGTAAACAACACCCCTTCCTGAAATTTTATCGATCACAGTGGACCCAAGCAAAGAGGCAGCTCCGCCTAATAAACCAGTGGCAACAACGGGAGCAGCTCGAGCAGCAAGCATTCCCAATAAAGGTAAAAGAGCTCCGATAAATCCTCCTTTCACATTTGCGTTGTGTTCCACTTGAGTCTTGCTCATTTTAATGGTGACTCCAACTCCTCGATGGAGAGCGTCCAAAATTTTTTGGTGTTGTGTTTGTGTCACAAGCAACTCGTCGTTTCCGTGGAAATCTTCTCTTGAAATCCGGATGCTGACGGGTTTTCCTTCAATCATTGATTTTTTTATTTTTTCGATCTGGCCCTGAGACACGTTTAATTTGACACTGATATATTTGTTCATTTTTTTAAATACCGGAAAAAAATATTTATTTGATTTCTCGAATGTGGTAACGGATGGTTATGTCCTCGCCGCGAAAATCGATCAGACTCCCGTTTTGATCGACAACGCGTGTGATCATCGTTGAGATCTCAGGGACTTTGACAGGGAGGTAAACCAAATGGGTGGGTCTTTCGATGATTTTAAAGCCAGGACCCACAGAGGGGTAAAAGGAGTAAATGCAGTTTAATTGTGAGCCGTTGATGTATGTTGATCCGATGACGTTGTTGACGATTCTGATCGTGTTGACGTTCGTGATTCTGACAATGTCGTCGGACTCGTATTCGGAATTGGAGTCTAACTGTCTTTTTGTGAAACCCAAAAGGGATGCGATGCTGTTTTCGACGTTCAGGTCCATCAAATAATTTAATCCAAGTTTGATGGTTGATCTTAACGTGTTTGAATTGGATCCAATCTTGATGTTTTCTGGTGAGTAACTGATTTTACTTGTGGTGACGTAACTGGCGCTTTGAGAGTCGTAATTTTTGATTGTGTTTGAGACGGTTTTTTGCAAATAATTATTGATGTCGATGATGTTGTAGCTTCCTTCTGGAATGGTGACGTTTTCCCAATTGGCACCGTTGTTCATGCTGTACCGGAAAGAATTGTTTTTGCTGGTGATGTTTGGAAAGCTGTTGTATGTCTCAAGACCGAGAAAAGCCATCTCATATTTTTTGTCTTTTTCAAAAACGATTTTGTCCAAAAAATCTGTGATTATTACGTTGGATGTTCCATCCACATCGATGATGATGCCTGACATTTTTATTGGGCGTCATTTTTTTTTTAAATGGCCTCTTTTGGAAAATAAAAATTGTCAAATCCGCTTCGATATTTTCCATCGTACTTTTTCGACGACAAATCAATCACTGCAAATCCGTGAGGTTCAGACCAACAATGCCTGCAAAACTTTTTGAATTCTTCTTTTTTCATGTCGCTCGAAACGTGGTCTCGATAAATGTGGTCAACGTTTTTTGAGTCTTGAGGAAAGAGGCAAATAAAGTTGGTGTTTTCTCTGATCGTTTGCCTTGGGAGCATGAAATAATTTTGGGCTAGGTAAAAGCAGTCGACGTTGGAGTGTCTTCCTCGGATGTAATATTTTTCACACTTGTTTTGCTTGGTCAATTGCAAGTCGTCAAAGACCATTAAATTGTTTTTGGACGAATCGAGATCTTCAGGTTCAGGCACATCGTCAGCCGTTTCAAAAAATTGACACTCCATGTCCTCGGTTTCGAAAAAATTTTTTGAAAGGTCATTGATGACGCATTCAGGGTTTAAATTCAATTTTTCCATTTCGTTTTGTACTTTGAACAAATCGAGGATGATGTTTTTCGGCAACTTTTTTTCGAACGAACTTTTCAGTATTTTGTACTCAGGTTGGAAAAGGGATTTTCCAAAGACTTGCAAATGGTTGTAATCTAACCATCCAGGTCTGAGCAGTAAATTGAGCAGCAACGTTGTTTTTCCGCAACCGGACTTTCCAACGATGATTCCTCGAATGCTTCTCGGTAAAAGCTCGTTGTTGTTCCTTTTGCTTTTTCCAATATTCCATGACAAATCGGTCACTTCCATTTTTAGTTTAAAAATATTTTTTTTTAAAAATAAAAAATGTACTGCGTCAAATGCAAAAGGAAAACAGAGACGATCCATTTGAGAAACGAGAGGACAAAAAACAACAGAAACATGATCAAAGGAACTTGCGATTCTTGTGGAACGACCAAATGCCAGTTTGTTTCTTCGGAGGCAAAAGGGGGAGACTTGGTCGAATCGATCAACAATTTTTCAAAAAAAATAAAGCTTCCGTGGGCAAAATTTCCAGGAGAAATGCACATTCCAGGAATGAATTTTGCAGGGCCTGGCACAAACCTGGACAAAAGGCTCACGTCCACCGACATGTATCAGGAGTGGAGCAAACCGGTGGACCGAGTGGACAATGCAGCGTACCATCACGATTTGGCATATAAATATTTAAACGACGTTCAAAGCAGAAATTTGGCAGATCAAATGATGCTTGAAGAAATGAACTCCATTCTAAACCCCACTCAAAAAGAAATCAACGAGAGAAAGCTCATCACGCCAATCATCAAAGCCAAAGCCAAATTCGGACTGGGTGTCTCTGCTAAAAATTCGAAGAATTTCCACGGATCTGAAGGATCTAAAAAAAAAAAATTCCCAGTTTAAAATGGACGGATAAGCTTGCAGAGGAGCTTCACAAACCGGTCATTTGTCATTTTAAAAGAAGAAAAGTGTTTGTGAACGACATCGATGAAATATGGGCTGTCGATTTGGTTGACATGCAATCGTTTTCAAAATTCAACAAGGGCGTAAAATATTTGCTCATGGTGATCGATGTGTTTTCAAAGTATGGGTGGATCGTTCCGTTGAAAAGCAAAACGGGACTTGAAGTGGCTGAAGCGTTGAAAAAGATTTTTGGTGAAAGAAAATGTGAAAAAATGTGGGTGGACAAAGGAAAAGAATTTTACAACAAGCACGTGAGAGCGCTGAAAACGAGGAAAAAGCTGTGTCGTCGAGCGATGGAACAGAACAATGAAAGAGAGAATGTTTAAATATTTTTCAGCCAACAACACCAACAAATACATTGACGTCTTGGATGAGATGGTGAAAAATTACAACAGCACAAAACACTCTTCCATCAAAATGACTCCAGTTGAAGCTAGCGATGAAAAGAACAAAAATGATGTCTGGATGAACTTGAATGGAAAGGTGAAAAAAGAAAGGCCGGAACCGAAATTTTCAATGGACGACAAAGTGAGGATCACAAAAAATAAGCCCCATTTTGAAAAAGGGTACACGCCGAGATGGACCGAGGAGGTTTTCACAGTGTCAAAAATTCAGAGAACGGATCCACCCACGTACAAAGTCACTGATGCCAACGGTGAAGACATTCAAGGCACTTTTTACGAGCAAGAGATGCAAAAGACGGATCAGAGCATATTCAGAATTGAAAAAATTGTTTGTAAAACCAAGAGCAGATCATTGGTCAAATGGAAGGGATATCCAGACTCGTTCAACTCATGGGTGGGCAATAAAGAATTGATTGAAAAATGAGTTAAAAATTTTCTTTTCATATTAAAAAGATGAATTTCGTGACGATTGAAAATTTTGATAAGAGCAAATTATCGGTTGGAGAGATTTATTCCGCAACCAAACCCATTCAGTTCCAAAAGATTCCGCTTTTTTATGAGTACCACTCTGGAAAAGGTCCTTTTGTTTTAAGAACTCCAGTTTTGTTTTCTCTGGGTGTGTTTGAGAACTGCAGTTTTGGAACGAACGAGCTGGAGGGATATTCAATGTCCTTTCTCGGTTTCAACGAAAAAAACGGAATGAACGAAAAAGAGAAAAAGTTTATCGAGGTGACTGAAAAAATATCAAAATTTCTTCGCGAAAAAGTCAAGGAAATGATTCCAGCTTTGAAAAAAGGAGGAAGAACGAAAAAAATAACGACAGAGGATCTGACCATTTTTAAAAACAAATCTGAGATGCCACATGCAGCGCCCATTTTTTTCGGAAAATTGTTCACAAAGAAAAGTGAAAAAAACATTGAGATTTCTTCTTTGTTTTTCAAAAAGGAGAACAAGAAGTTGGTGAAAACAGATCCATTGGCATATGTTCGTCAAAGGTGTTCTGCTGTTGCGTCTTTGAGAATTGAAGGTGTTTTCATTAGTTCTCAGATCGAGTCCATTCAGGTTAGGATTCCTGAAGTGGTCATTGCAAAAAATGAGACTTCAGTCCAAAGCATCATGTGTGCTAATTTGGATTTGGGGGAAATGGAATCTGACGAAGAGATGTGACGAAGAGATGTGAAAAAAATGAAAAAAAAATGAGTTAAAACGTTTTCTTTTCATATTAAAAAAAATGCATGCCCCTCACAAGTTTTTTAAAAACATTTCATCGGCAGATGATTCGAGTTTGGAGATCTCGAAAATGTATTTGGAACACATGGATGAAAGGATCAAAGTGTTGGAGAAATTCAAAGAGTCGGATCGAGCCAAAAATTTGGAAAACTTGGTGGAAAGGATCAAAGAGCTGGAAAATTTGGTTGAGACAATAAAAAACCTGCAAAAAAAGACATCGCAAAATATTGCCGTGGCAAAAAAGAGTTGGATCATCCAAAGTGTTATGACATAAAAGGTCATCATGAGATTTTTGCTCAAAAAGACATCAAATTTGTTGCGCTTTCTCAAACAACAATATCGTTGTCTGTTGGATTGAGTTTTGACAAAGGAATTGCTGTTGTCACTTTGGTGCATTCGATCAGTGAAAAACTGAACTTTTTCAAAAATGATGCGATTTTTTTAGAGTCTGTTGATGACGTCATTTTGGATATAACCAACAACAATGGTGATGACGTCATCATCAAAAAAGGAGAAAAGCTTTGCAAAATAAATCACATCGATTCTAATTAAAAAAAAAAATCTTTCTTTGTTAAAACGATGGAGATAACAAAAAACACTGAAAAAATATATCCGGTTCTTCCAACGGCACCATCCGATGACTCTTTTTGTCTTCAAAAAATAGGTGAGATCCAAAAAGAAATGGAGGATGAAAAAGTGAAAAGAATGGCTTTGAGCAAAAAGTACCATTGAGTGGCAAAAATCATTCGTTTCGCAGACGACGGGTTCCAAACGTTGTGCATTGGTTTAGGGATTACAGGAATTGCACTTTTGTCAACCGTCGTTGCCACTCCAATTTCGATTGCATGCGAGGGGGTTGCAATTGGATTGGGGGCTTTGTTCATTTTCGGAAACCATCAAAACAAGAAAATGTTGTTAAAAGATGAAAAGCACGAAAAAATAAAGGTTCTTTCCGAGTCAAAATTGAACACGATTAGTGATCACATTTCAAAATCGCTCATGGACGGTTTTGTGAGCGATTCTGAATACGAACTCATCCTCAGCGAGCTTCAAAAATTTAAAACCATGACCGAAGAAATCCGATCAAAAACAAAAAGCAGCATTGACGAATTGACCAAAGAGTCGTTGATCCAAAAAGGAAGAGAAGAAGCCATTCAAGCATTTAACAACCTTTACAAAAAGGGAAAATGAACGCCAACGCGTTTACGTTTGTGTTTGCGTTTGCGTTTGCGTTTGCGTTTAAGTTTTTTTTTCTCCGTATTTTAAAAAATGTCATTCTTTAAAATACAAGACCCGAAAAAGAGAGATGAGATCGTGAGAAATTACATGATCAACAGGGAGAAGCTTTACAATGAGAGCCTCAACCGGAACGTTTCAGATGCAAATTATCAGACTGATTTGTCCAAGTTTTTTCAACCGTTGATGGAGAGCAACGAAAAAGTGAAAAACGAGATGATCGCATACAAAGAGGTTGACAGCAGTTCACTGGCGTTGACTTATCCAGAAAGCGAGAGGTCTTTTGAAAGTTCAAAAAGTGTTTAAATACTGCTTTGGAATAATTGTCAAAATACGCTGCCAAAAAATTTTCTGCAGACCGAGTTTTTGGAATTCACGCAAAAGAACGTGGAAAAATGTTTATTGGGTACAAAGAAATCGCCATCGATGAAAACGACATCATTATTGATGGTGAAAAGTTCGAGGGGACTTTAGGTTTTTGGGAGTTGATCACAAGATCAAGACCTGATATTACAAAGGTGACAGACGATGACTTGAAAAATTATGAAAAAACACTGGTTGAAACGCATGCAATGGAGAGAGAAGGGAGACCAACAGTGCCAAAAGCTTCGAGAAGCGAAAAGTGAGAAACGATTGTTTCAAAAATTTGGGAAAGAAATTACACAAAAACGAGGGGAAAAAAAGGTCACGGAATGATCATTCTTCCGAGCGATCCAAATGCTCTTGTGCAACGACTCACTTTGAGCATCGCTGCTGGTCATGCTGGAAATATCGCATCGAGAAACGAAGCTGTTGCCATTTGTGACGAGCTTTTGAGGCAGGGGGAAATCAACAAAGAGGAATACCGATCGATTCAAAAATACATCGAATCGTGAAACACGGATCTGAAGGATCTAAAAAAAATATTTTCTCATTTTAAAAAAATGCTCATCGTGAACTACAGAAGATATTTAAAAAAGAACGTCATCGGAGGTGGAGGGATCGTTGACAAGTTTAAAAATTTTTTGAGGAGAATGATCGCTTCAAACGCATCAAGATCGTCTCTTCATTTATTGAGGAAAGCAGCAGAAAGCGAAATTGGAAGAGAAGCGATCACAGCCGCCAAATCTGCCGGAAAAGAATTGGCAACTTCTGCCATATTGGCTGCAAAAGACGTTGCCATCGACAAAGGAAAAAAAGCGATTGAAAAAGTTTATGCCAAGACAGTAACGCCAAACCCCAGCACGATTTTGAACGCAATGCAATATGAATCTGTCAATCCGATGGAAGAGCTGCACAAAAAAATGTTTGGTTCGTCCATTCAAGCAAAAAAGAAAATGACAAAAAAGAACGCTTCCAGAATCCAAGATCTGGTCAAAATGGGGAGCGGGCTTTTGATTGCGTGATTTTTTTTTGACGAATCAAAAATGACATAAAAAATTTTTTTTTCTCATTTTAAAAAATGATTAACACCGACAGATTATTAATTGATGAAAAGCCTGTCTACGACACAGGAATTGAAAAAGTTGATTTTTTCGAGTACCTTCCAACGAATCTCGATTTGAATTCTTCAGGATCAATCGTTTTTGAGATTGATTGCCAGTCTGTGCAGACACTTCCGTCTGAGGCTTACATCCTCGTCGAAGGGGTTCTGAAAAAAGCAGACGGAACCGCTTACGCAGCAGCAGACAACATTGCTCTGGTGAACAACGCAATCATGTATTTGTTCAGTGACGTCACTTACGACTTATCAGGACAGCAAGTGGAAAGAGTCATGTATCCAGGTCAGGGAACAACCATGCTTGGATTGTTGAAATATCCTTTCGGTTTTCAGCTTGCCGATGGTTTGAAGCAAATGTTGTACAAAGACACATCAAACGCAACCACTGGGTTCAACGTCAGGAGAGACCACTTGTTTGCAGACACCACATCCATTGGTGCATTTTCTTTTAGGATCCCTTTAAAACACATTTTTGGTTTTTGCGAAACTTACGACAAAGTCGTTTACGGATTCAGACACACGATCACCTTTACAAAAAAAGAATACGATGACGCCATTTACAGAGCCGGAACTGTTACTGCAGGAATGATCGACATCAAAAAATTCCGACTCTTCATGCCAAGGATTGAACTGGATGTTTTAAAAAAATCCGAATTTTTAAACCTAAGGGCTAAGAAAATCACCGTTCCAGTGGCTTACAAAGCAAACAAAGTCGAAAGGCAAGCCATTCCAGCGGGTCTCAGAGAATTCACTTGGACCCTCGGAAGGATCACGGACAAAAGCATTCCGAGATATATCGTGTTTGGTCTTCAGACAAACAGAGGTTCCAGTCAAACCGCAAATTCAGCCGTGTTCGATCATTGTGACATCAACAATTTTTTCGTGACCGTCAATGGGATCAAATATCCAAACTACAATTACGACTTGAATTTTGGAGAAAAGAAAATGGTCATGGCTCATTCTGATGCGTTCACTTTAGATGAAAAATATTATGGCACAAACGAGCTTGTTTGTCAATCCGGTTTGACACTTCTTGAATACAAAAATTTGTTTCCGTTGTTTTTTGTTGACATCAGCAAGCAAAAGGAAAGAGTTGTTTCTGAAACAGCTGAATTGGTTGTCAACTTAAAATTCAGAACGGCTGTGCCAGAAAACACCGTTATTTTCGCAGTGATCATTTCAGAGAAGTTAATCCATTTTGTTTCAGACGGAAGCAACATGAACGCTGTTTAATAGGTGTCGTGAGATTCATGGCAAAAAAAATTGATTTAAAAAATTTTTTTTCTTTTCAAAAAAAAACATGAGACTGACAAAAAATTATCTGAAAAATCTGCTGAGAGAAAATGGAGTCACAAAAACCTCAAACAATTTGTTGACTTTGATGATGATTGCGGTTGAGAGCAATCTGGTGAGCAAAGATTCGCTTTTGGAGGGTGCAAAAGAATGCAGACAGGTGGGCCGACCAAAAAAAGAAATCAAAACGAAAAAACAGATCGACCCAAAATATGAGAGGCTTGGGTCGATTCGAAAAAAACCTCTGTCTGTGAAAACAACCAACATCGAAACAGGAGATGTGGTTGAATACAAATCCCTTTACGAAGCGATGAAAAAGACGGGACATGGCTGGAGATATTTGGAACGTCGAAATGGGAAAGTGGAAAATGGAATGAGGATTGATATTTTAGGTTCAGAAAAACTCGAAAACAGAAAAAAAAAAAAAATCGTCAAGTCCGAAAAAATCGGCAAGTCCGAAAAAATTTGAGTTAAGTAATTTTCTTGGCTCTTCCTCCAAAACCAGCTCTTCATCAAAAACCAGCTCTTCCTCCAAAACCACAATCACAATATATGCTTGACGCTCCTGTTCCAGATTTGACTCCTGTGATGACTCTTTGAGTTTTTTCAAGGTTTACGACGGCTGTGAAAAATGTGGTTGTCAACAGTTTCAACAGCGTGCTTGAGTTCATTGATCCGTACGTTCCAGAACCGGTGAAAAAAAGATTGAAAAACAACAAAAGAGAATTGAAAAAAAGAATCATGTCGCTTCGATCGCTCGTGTTCGGAGAACCTCAAATTGATTTTCATTTGACTGATCACGCGCTGAGGCATGTTGCAAAACAATTTTCGCATCAAGTCAAAGGAAATCAAAAGGACGCTTCTGCCTTTTTGGATTTGGAAAAAGACGGTGTGGTAAAATTTCTTCAAGAGAATAAAAACAAAAAAGCGAGCCTTGTTTTGACAATCGATATGGAGAGCGTCAGCCTTACTACGGGAGAGGAGGTGCATCGAATCGTTCCTTTTTTGTCAAAAGCGGGAATCATTTTGGAGTCGACGGATTTGGTAGAGTTTTACGAAAAAGCAAAAGATGAGATCCTGGAAAACATGGAAAAATACAACAAAATGGGTTCGAATTGCACAGTGTCCGCCATCTTGAAAATGGACATCAATTTAATTGAATACAGACCCATCGGTGGTCGGTCGTACATCCCTCTCGACGACTTTTTGGCAAACAAAAAAGCAATCATCAACATGGAGAACAAAGACAATAAGTGCTTCAAGTGGAGTGTCACCAGAGCGTTGAACATCAAAGAAAAAAACGGAGAAAGAATTGACAAAGACTTGATCGAAAAATCAAAAAAAAAAAATTGGGAAGGGATTGAACTTCCTGTCAAACTCGATCAAATCAAAAAATTTGGGACAAATAATCAAGACATCAGCGTCAACGTTTTTGGTTACGAAAAAAAATCCATACACCCTTTGCGAATATCGAAATGCTTGAACAGAAAGCATGAAATCGATTTGCTGCTCATTTCAGACGAAAAAACAAATCATTATTGCCTGATCAAAAATCTGAGTCGACTCATCTCCTCCCAAGCATCCAACAAAAACGGAAAAAAATATTTTTGCAGAAATTGCTTGCAGGGGATGAAAAGCGAGGAGGACCTTTCAAAACACTCGCCTTTTTGCAGAGAACACAGCGCGACACGAATAGATCTTCCCCAAAAAAATTCGTTCATGAAATTTGGGAACGTGGAAAGGTCGATGAGGGTTCCATTCATCGTTTACGCGGATTTTGAAAGCTTTGTCAAACCGATGGACTCGTGCGAACAAAACCCAGACATGTCGTACACCAAAAAGTTTCAAAGTCACGTTCCGAGCTCATTTGCCTTTTAAATCAAATGTTTTGATGAAACCATTTACAACAGAGGACCAACAATTTCCGCGTCGGAAAGCGAGGACGACAACATTGGTGAATATTTTGTCGACAGCTTGGAAAAAGCAGTTAAAAAAGTCTTTGGAAAAATCGAGAAAAAAAACATGTTTTTGACAAAGGAGGACGAAAAAAATTTCAAAGACGCAACCGTTTGCCACATTTGCGAAGAAAAAATTCTCGATTCAGAAAAGGTGCGAGACCACTGCCATTTTACTGGAAAATATCGAGGAGCGGCCCACAACGAATGCAATTTGAAATACAAAGCTCCAAAATTTGTTCCTGTCGTTTTTCACAATCTGTCAGGCTACGACAGCCATTTGTTCATCAAAAAATTGAGGGGAGAAATAACCTGCGTCCCATGCAACGAGGAAAAATACATCAGCTTCTCGAAAAAAATCAAGGTGGGAGAGTACATCGGGAAAGAAGGAAAACCAAAAGACAAAAAAATTGAATTGAGGTTCATCGACAGCTTTAAATTCCTTTCCTCCAGTTTGGACAGTTTGTCGAAAAATTTAAAGCCAGAAGAGTTCAAAAGCCTCGCAAAATATTTTGAAGGAGAAAAATTCGATTTGCTTCGAAAAAAAGGTGTTTACCCTTACGGTTGGGTGGATGGGTTCGACAAATTTCAAGAAACGCAATTGCCTCCAAAAGAAGCGTTTTTCTCACAACTCAACCACAGTGAAATAAGTGACGAAGATTACGCGCATGCGCAGAAGGTTTGGAACGTGTTTGGATGCAAAACGTTCAGAGAATATTACGACTTGTACAACGTGTCTGACGTTTTGATTCTGGCGGACGTCTTTGAAAATTTCAGTGACGTTTGCGTTAAAAACTACAGGCTCGATCCCGCTTGGTATTACACATCTCCTGGGTTGGCATGGGACGTTTGTTTGAAACTGACAAAAATAAAATTGGAGTTGTTGAGCGACCCCGACATTCTTCGAATGATCCAGAATGGAACCCGTGGAGGGATCAGCATGATCTCCACCCGACATGGAAAATCGAACAACAAATACATGGGCGACTCGTTCGATCCAAGCCAACCATCAAAATTCATTCAATACTTGGACGCCAACAACCTGTACGGATGGGCCATGTGCAAACCCCTTCCAACTCGCGATTTCGAATGGATGACAGAAGACGAACTGTACGATTGGAGATCGGTTCCGTGCATTTTGGAGGTTGATTTGGATTATCCGGAAAGCCTTCACGATGAACACAACGATTACCCGTTGGCCCCTGAGAAAATGAAAATCAGAAAAGTTGACAAGCTCGTTCCAAATTTAAACGACAAGAAAAAATATGTCCTTCACTGCGAAAACTTGAAATTGTACGAACGACTGAGAATGAAAATTTCAAAGGTGCACAGAGGAGTGAAATTTGAGCAACGTGATTGGATGAAGCCAATTTTTGTTCTCAATTCTGTGTTGAGGTGGCTTGGCTTCATCCAACGTGATTGGATGAAGCCAAGCCACCTCAACACAGAATTGAGAACAAAAGCCACCAGCGAGTTTGAGAAGGAATTTTTCAAGCTGATGAACAATTCAGTGTTTGGAAAAACAATGGAGAACATTGAAAAGCGAGTGGACGTGAGACTGGTGACAAAAAAGGAAAAGGCGATGAAATTGGCAGCCAAACCAACTTACGACCGGCACACGATTTTCGACGAAAACTTGATTGCCGTTCACATGAAGAGGACATCAGTTTTTTACGACAAACCCATTTATTTGGGGATGTCCATTTTGGATTTGAGCAAAACCTTAATGTTCGAGTTCCATTACGACTACATCAAAAAGAAATATCCAGGTGGTGACGCAAAGCTGCTGATGGCAGACACGGACTCGCTGGTTTATGAAATAAAAACTGTCGATTTATACAAAGACATTTCCGACGATGTGGAAAAAAAATTCGACACGAGCGATTTCAGCAAAAACCATCCAGCCATTCAAAACGTCGGGTTCAAAGTTGGTTTAAACAAAAAGTTCATCGGGATGTTCAAAGACGAAACCGGAGGAAAACAGATTGAAGAGTTTGTCGGTCTCAGGTCAAAACTTTACTCCTACAAAATACATCAAGAAAAACAAGAGAAAAAATGCAAAAAAATGCAAGGGGGTCAAAACATATGTCGTTGAAAAATACATCACCCACGACGACCACAAAAGATGCCTCGAAACCAAAAAAGAAAAAATAAACAAAACGAATGTCATCCGATCCCATTTGCACGACGTTTACACGGAGGAAATCAACAAAACCTCTCTCAGCTCCGACGATGACAAGAGAATCATTTTGGATGATGGGATTCACACGTTGGCTTATGGACATCACAAAAAAAGACCAAAGCCAGATCCAGACATAGAGTCGGAGCAAGAGCTAGAGTCGTAGTAAGAGCAAGAGTCGGAGCAAGAGCCAGAGGCAAAAAGATAAGTGACAAAAATGAGGAGGTGACAAAAATGAGGAGATCAAAAGGTAAGTGACAAAAATGAGTAGGAGACCAAAAAATGAGGAGGAGACCAAAAGACAAAAATGAGGAGGAGACCAAAAAATGAACAAATTAAAAATGAACAAATTAAAAACGAACAAAATGATCGACGTCGAAGGAATTATTTTGCCGAACGTGGCTTTGACAAATTTTCAATTGATGGAAGCAGCAAAAAAACTGAAAATAAAAAACTTTCGAGGTGTTTTTGTCAGAGACACATTGCCGAGAAAACCGAGAAGAAAAGAATGCGGCATTGTCAACACGGTGGATTCTAACACAGAAGGGTTTCATTGGGTGTGCTGGTACAAAGACGGAGACTCAAAGTTCAGCTTTGACTCTTACGCTCAACCCCCTCTCGTCGAGCTCGTCGATTATTTGAAAAGCCCCGTCTTTTACAACAGCGAGAGGGTTCAATTTG
The DNA here is from genome assembly GCF_058129835.1 of Hydra viridissima. Taxonomy (NCBI): domain Eukaryota; kingdom Metazoa; phylum Cnidaria; class Hydrozoa; order Anthoathecata; family Hydridae; genus Hydra; species Hydra viridissima. Next base: position 21,123,461 of record NW_028324300.1, on the reverse strand, counting down.
GAAACACGTCTTATTGCGGTCACTTGTGCCTTTACGTCTTAAAAAAATGTGAAGAGGGAAACAGCTTTCAAGACGTCGTCAACACCCTTTGGTGATCACTTGCGAATTAAAAAAAAATTTCACCCTTTTAAAAAATGATTGACAAATTCAACAGAAACGAGTTCAGCATTTACTTCGACAACCTTGCAGCAGACTCAACAAGCAACGTTTATATCAAAACGGATGGATCCAGCACGATCACTGCAGACTTGGATTTCAATTCAAACAAAATTATCAACCTGGCAGAACCGACCAACTCACACGACGCCGAAACAAAATATTACGTGGACACGCATTCGTCTGGAGGAGGAACTGGAACGGTGATTGGAGCTGCAGACTTGGATTTAAATTTTCACAAAGCCATCAACTTGAACGAACCGACCAATCTTCACGACGCCGCCACAAAAAATTACGTCGACGTCAGCTCAAGTCTGTGCCATAAAACAGACGGATCCAGCACGATCATTGGAATCATCGACATGAACTCCCACAAGTTGATCAACGTTTCCGATACGACCAATTTAAAAGACGCTGTGACAAAAGGGTATGTGGACACCAAAGTCGCTTACAACAATATTTCATACGTCGACATCAACATGACGTCGCACAAATTGACCAATTTGACCGAGCCTGTTTCTGCTTCTGATTCAGCCACCAAAAATTACGTGGACACTCATGCATCAGGTGTGGGAACCTCCGACTTGAATTTGAACTCACACAAATTGATCAATGTGCTCGATCCCTCCAGCGCGCAAGACGGAGCGACAAAAAGTTACGTCGACTTGCTGTTGAAAGTATCGAGTTTGACCAGCGTCATTCCAGGATCCGGTTTTACCAGTTTGGGATTCAAGTCTCAGACAGTGGCAGCGGCAACAACTTCTCCTGTTTTTTCGTTTTCTGGAAAATCCGGTGTGCTTAGAAGATTGTGGTTGGCATTATACAGCACCTCTGGCACGAATGTTCCTGGTCAAGTTTTCATTCGAATCTTCACAGACGGTGAGATCAATGTGGGGAACTATGCAGAAACAACAGAAGGAATCGGTGTGGACACAACAGGTCTCGCCACTGATTTTCTTTTTTCTCCTTTGGGAGGAGCTTTTTACGCTAATTCTTTGCAAGGATGCAACGTTTTCAACACCACTTCCTTGGGAGGATATTTCACCTTGGACATGCCTTTCACAAAAGACATCTCCATTCAACTCGTGAACAAAAATGCCACCGCCATCACGTATTGGATTCAGCCGTTCATTTCCACTCTTTCTTCCATTCCTTCCTCCATCCCTCCTTTCAAGCTATATTGCAAATCGTTCCGATATTTAAACACGACGTATGGCAGCGAATATGTTTTGATGAACACCAACGGAAAAGGAAACGGAGTCTTTCTCAAATACATCAGAGTTCACATCATTGGCGCTTCTGGAAACTGGTGGGAATCCAGAGTCAGAATGTACGACGGAAATGCATCTCCTGCCAACGTTCTCACTCCTTGGACTCCATACAACACCAACAATTACACATACTTCCCTGGTTATGACGCAGACAGCATATGCTTCTTTTCCTCATCCGGTTTGGAAGATTTTTACTTGTCCTCATGGAACGGATCAAATGTGACTTCATTCAACAACAAATCGACTGGACTGCTGTATCAATCCACTTCATCCATCGGCTCCACCACCACCATCTCCTTTTACAGAAATTTCGGAGAAGCTGACTCCATGCCCAGCGTTTCAAACGGAAGAAGACTCGTCGTCACTCTCAACTCTGGCGACGCACAAGTCGGCCAATCCGGAAGCATCTACCTTCTTCTCGGACATGTGTTTCATTAGGCCTAATTCACACCTTTACAACCATTAAACTTTTCATGACGCGTTTTCACGTCATGAAAAGACGGGCATCAAAAAATTTTCATGAACCTTCAATCATCAAAAAATTCACAACGGGCATCAAAAAATTTTCATGCCCTCAATCATCAAAAAAAACACAACGGAGAGCGAAAAGCAAAATGAGCCAGAACTCCCCTTTTCTAGTAGTTGTGAAAGTAATTTACTTTAAAAAGTAATTTAGATTTATACTTATACAAATAGTTTGTATCGAAATGTAATTTACTTTTTACATGTAAAAGTAAATTATTTTTGAAAGTGATCTTACGTAAATGTAAGATTTTAAAAAAGTCATACCCACCCAACAACAAGTCGTCTTAAAGACAAATTGAAGACGCCTTGAAATTGGTCTTAAAGTTGTCTTAAGCTGGTCTCAAATGAAATACAGTAAGTCGTCTTATCTAGACGTCTTAAAGTTGCCTTATTTAAGACATCTTAGAGTTGTCTTAAACTGGTCTCAAATGAAACACAGTAAATCGTCTTATCTAAGACGTCTTAAAGTTACCTTATTTCAGACATCTTAAAGTTTTCTTAAACTGGTCTCAAATGAAACACAGTAAGTCGCCTTGTTTAAAACGACTTAAAGTTGTCTTATTCAACACGTATTGAAGATGGCTTAAACTGGTTTCAAATGAAACACAGTAAGTCGTCTTATCTAAAAGATAAGTTGCCTTACTTAACACGTATTAATGACGGCTTAAAAAGACGTGTGTATATATGTATATGTATATATATATATATATATATATATATATATATATATATATATATATATATATATATATATATATATATATATATATATATATATAGAAGATACAGCAAAGGATGACAACTTTGTTGGTACTTAAAGTTTCATACCGGCGTGCCGGCAATCATCAGCCAAAATACATAATGAAAAAAAACGTTACAAAAAGAGAACATTAAAGAAAAACGAAAAAACCGTTAAAAATGTCGTTAAAAAAGAATTGTTCTTATTAATGGCTTCAAATTAGTCTTTACTGTCAAATGACGCAAGCATGTATTTATTCATATGCCTACACTTACTAACCAGCTCTTGCTTTTTATTTAATAAATTTGCGCCTCTATAGATGGCAATTTCAGTTTTTTCATTTAAACATAGAGCGCATCTTCTTGTGCTTGGTTGATAAGGTTGGCATTTCCTGATTATACTCCATTTAATAAAAGGTTTTCCGTTTTTTTCTTTTATGCGCCACACTTCCTTGGATAGTTCGGTGTCGTTTTTGTATTTTACAGTATTGAACGACTTAATGTGGTTTGCATAACGTAATTTAAAAGGCGGTTCACTTATGCCAATATATATTTTATCTAAATAGTTCGGAAGGTCTGAAGAAATAACAGCTTTGTAAAGCATGTTTTCTGTTAGGCAAAGTTGATTTAGTGGACAATGCAACCTGTTGATACAATTGCAGGATTTCTTATTTTGATCTTCAATATCTTCGATGATTTTTTGGTTATGCCAGTTTATTATAGATTTTAAATTCGGCATGCAGCTGTAACTGACTTTCAAAGTGTTTCTATTGAATATTTTGTTCAAATATTTTGTTTCTATTGAATATTTTGTTGAACATTTTCCATCTAAGCATATTTTGAACAAAATATTCAATAGAAACACTTTGAAAGTCAGTTACAGCTGCATGCCGAATTTAAAATCTATAATAAACTGGCATAACCAAAAAATCATCGAAGATATTGAAGATCAAAATAAGAAATCCTGCAATTGTATCAACAGGTTGCATTGTCCACTAAATCAACTTTGCCTAACAGAAAACATGCTTTACAAAGCTGTTATTTCTTCAGACCTTCCGAACTATTTAGATAAAATATATATTGGCATAAGTGAACCGCCTTTTAAATTACGTTATGCAAACCACATTAAGTCGTTCAATACTGTAAAATACAAAAACGACACCGAACTATCCAAGGAAGTGTGGCGCATAAAAGAAAAAAACGGAAAACCTTTTATTAAATGGAGTATAATCAGGAAATGCCAACCTTATCAACCAAGCACAAGAAGATGCGCTCTATGTTTAAATGAAAAAACTGAAATTGCCATCTATAGAGGCGCAAATTTATTAAATAAAAAGCAAGAGCTGGTTAGTAAGTGTAGGCATATGAATAAATACATGCTTGCGTCATTTGACAGTAAAGACTAATTTGAAGCCATTAATAAGAACAATTCTTTTTTAACGACATTTTTAACGGTTTTTTCGTTTTTCTTTAATGTTCTCTTTTTGTAACGTTTTTTTCATTATGTATTTTGGCTGATGATTGCCGGCACGCCGGTATGAAACTTTAAGTACCAACAAAGTTGTCATCCTTTGCTGTATCTTCTATGTAATTGCTCTTGCCAGCAGGCTATTGAGCACTCTCGAGTGAAGAAGTCTTTTACTAATCATAAATATATATATATATATATATATATATATATATATATATATATATATATATATATATATATATATATATATATATATATATATATATATATTACCTTCTAGTCTCCTTCCAATACAATATAAATATATATTTTTATATTGTGTTAGAAAGAGACAGGAAGGTGGTGACTGAATATAGGAAGGTGTGAAAAATATGAACTATCAAAATGCAATAAATGAAAAAAAAAGACATGATTTACTATAGAAATATTTCACAGCATCCACAAAAAAGAGTACATGATTATATTTTTAATAAGATTTTAGTAATGCTGGTGCGTTTTTAACATGTTCTGAATAAATTTATGGACAGTCTTCTCCAATTCTTTTGGATATGTCGCTCGAACAGTCGCTAAAAAGAGAAAATTAATAAAAAAAAATAATAGGTCAAGAAAATCATTGTATTTTTGGAAAGCAGCATTCGAAGACACTTACCAATTACACATTTGTAAAGGTGGGTTTCTTTAAAACTTCTCTTTCCACCTCTCTGTAGATCCATGTTGAAATTAATCATTAGTGAACAATCTAATTTCTAAATTCGATTAGTTTCTCAGAAATCTATAAAATATATGCTTGTAATAACCTAGCCATAGGACCTTAACGAAATAATTCAAAATTTTTTTGAATTATTAGTTGGTCTTTTGCATATTGTCGAGACAGAAATCCGGAAAAACACATTTAAAACCAGCAGCTATAAGAGGAGACATATTTCTGATGTTGCTTATACGACTGGCAGCTAAAATCGTAATCTGTCCGCTTGAAAAATTTTTGTTCTTCATTAAACACTACCCTTCCTTCCCAAGAACCTTTGATAATGCCTCTTTCACAAGAATAATATCCAGTATGAGCGCAACAGTCCATTTTAAAAATGATCTTCCTGGGGCATCACAGAAAAAAGCTCTAACTTTAACAGTGTGTACAACTGATTTTATTGTCAGATAAAATTGTCCGCATAACTTTAAACCAAACAATTCTTGTCATTCTCTCGCAATTGGAATTAAAGACGTTATTAAAGACTCAATTAAGGAAGGAATTAAAGCATGGACGTATAAGAGATGGACGTGCAGATTATAATTATAGTTTAAACTTTTAGTATTAGTTTAAACTTTCATAGTATTTGTTTAATAAAACTGTTCAGGATAAAGTAATTACTTCGCGTATTGACAAATTATTAAACAAATTACTCCAAGGTAAAGGAAATTAGTTGTCGGCACGAACAGATTTTATCATTTTTTCAAGATAAACATTTGTAAATTTGGACACGTTTTTTCGTGTAAACAAAGTCTGTCAATGATAAAATAGACCTGTAAAAACAATTTCAAAATGACTAAAAAAAGTATAGCGAAATATAAAAAAGCTTAAATATAATTTTTTGTCAAGATCTGGTTTCATTCAACTCCTTGGTCCTTCGTTCACCAGCCTTAAATGTATGTATTTTTAAGATTTATTCCCATATGCCGCCATTTTTGCGTCGACTACTCTATAAACTCCCCAATATATATTCCACTGTTAGTGGTTTATTGGTAGGTGCATTTTCTAATGAGTATTTTTTAACTTATTTGGTAATGCAAAATCTTTTAAAAGGTTGTTCAAATTTATAATTATCTTGCAAAATGCGCCGGATATTTCATATTTTCGTTTTTCATATTTCATATATTATTTCATTTATTATAAAGAGCACATAATAACCCATTAGTTTTTGTCAAATAAAATTTAGTTTATATATAGCTGGTAAATCATGTTATGTTAATGTTAAATACTAAGTTATTCTTGCGGTTTGCCATAAACTGGTTTAGCTAAATTCTTTAAAACTGTGACAAATTATTTTTTCTTTCTTGTATTTATATTCATTTTATGTATAAGTTATTTATCCTTAACTGTATATTTTCCTGTTGTCAAACATATATATATATATATATATATATATATATATATATATATATATATATATATATATATATATATATATATATATACATACGATATAGAATCCATTGGACTTAAACTAAGGACTATAAAGTCTAATGGAGCAAGCCTAAATAGAAAATTCATTAATATTCATAAACCAGAAGACTGCAGCGATATGGTAGATGTAGTAGTTCACTAAACATGGAGCCATTGTGCTCTAGGTAGCTACAAAACTTCTTCATAATTTGTATTAACTATTACCTCTCAAGTTATAAATGTATTCAAGTAAATGATCTCAATTTCTTTTCACCATCCGCGTTATTTCTTAAAATATTATTGTTTATAACAATAGATTTTTAAGAATGCGCAACTAGCATGGTTTGCAAAAAAACAAAAATTTTGCACGTCCATCTCAAATACTTCCACGATTAAAGACATCTTAAGCTGCTTATTCAAAAAGACGTCTTGTTAAGATGTCTTAAGGACATCTTAAACTGTTTGTTCCGACAAACGTCTTATTAAGAAGGCTTGCGGACGTCATAAACTTGATGTTCCGACAGACGTCTTGTCAAGATGTCTCACGGATGTCTTAAACTGGTTATTCTGAAAGACGTCTTGTTAAGATGTCTTAAGGATATCTTAAACTGGTTGTTGGAAGATGTCTTAATGAGGTGTTGAAAAGCCGTCTTAAACACGTCTTTAACTAGTTGTAGACGTCTAAACGAGTTAAAGACAAGTTACATACGTCTTAAAGTCGTCTTATGTTGGGTGGGTATATACTTTAAAAAGTAAGAGAATTCTGCATCGTAATATGAAATTACTTTTATGCATAAAAGTAACGAAAATTAATACAGGCCACTTAAATAAAAACTATTTGAAAGAAAAATTAGTTACCATTACAAGTAAATGTAAATTTTTATCATTGAAATACTATACTTTACTTAGTAAGCAAGTAAAAAGTAAGTTATTTTATTTACTTTTATCAAGTAACAAAGTCATTTTATGTTGTTTTAACATACTGATTTGTAAGAAAAACAGCGTATTAAGGAGAATTTCCTGCTTCTGGGTACTTCTGGGTACTTCTGGGTTATAATGTTAGGAATTATTCTGCATGTATGCGGACCGTTTTTGTGGAGGGGTTTAGTAAATTGGGGGCAAGTTTAATAAACACGGTGGGTTGCTTCCTATCCATGCCAATTCTTGACTACGTCACTTTTCCGAGGGAGCGCACTTTTTCGAAAACTTTCTTTATATTGCGCTTTTTGATTAAACATTGTTTTTTATGGTGATATAACACATCAGCGTTAATAATCCCTTCCGGCGGCAAAGTAAGATTACGCCGAAACACGAAGCTTTTGGAAGTGCAAAGAATTGCCGTCCGCCTCCCAAAATATTTTTGCGGGCAGAATGATTTTGCCTCTGCCTACAGTAGCTTCCGCCTTCCGATTGGCGGCCGCCGTTGGAAATTTTTTTTGGAAGCTGGCGCCAACCAAAAGGTGAAAACCACTGGCGGTTGCCGTCAGAAGTTATTTTGTATGCAAAACGATGAAAAGGTTGCCTTCAGTGGTTTCCACTTCTTAACTGGCGTCGGCCGCCTAAGGGAAGGGGGGTGGGTGGTGGTGGGCGCAAATTTTCGCTTCCTGTCGCCAGAAAAAATGGAAGAAAGTTCAACGTTTGTTTTTACATTATTAAGCAATTTAAAGATTAATTAGTGCAAAATACATTTTTTCAAAAAGTATATTTTTATGCGGAGAGAGTAAACCTCATAATAACAGTAAGCAATTCTGTTGCAAAAAATATATTCTATTCAGGAAATAAAATATTCCGTCTTTATGAAAACTTTAGTTATTGAAAAAACTCAATTAAAGCCGTTAATCAACTCTAACGTCCCTAAACATATTTCATAATTCGTTTAACGCATTATCAAATATGTTTAGTGTCGGACATGGACCTTTCAAAAAGTTTTGCAAAAATTATAAATCAAGTATAAATT